>NC_054479.1:8431973-8711328 GCF_017639515.1 Carcharodon carcharias
AGGAATTTCTTGTGGGCTTCTGAACCCCAACATCAGGCTCCCACCCGCCTCTGTTTCCACCCCCATTGGGGCTAAAAATCCACCCTAGCTGTAAACCTAGACAATAGCAAGCAGTTGTGTGAAATCTATAATTATAGTATACTGAACATTTTTGAATGGTTGACATACTGTAACATTTGAATAGACAGTGCCTGCTTGACAGCTTTTATTCATCCAAAGCTAAATTGCATAGCTCCCTAGTGATGCCCTATTGTTTAATTGCACATGCTACACTCTGACACAACAGTGCAATCCAGGAGTGAAGATTTTTATCTAAGGGGATTATTGTGGATTAATGCGTAAATTGTTTTCTGCAAGTGAGAAGTTTTGAGTTAAGGCTGTCAACAGACTAGTTGAACATCATTATTGAGAGCTCTGGAATAAAACAGACAATTTCCTGTTTTCTAAGGTTCCAGCAATTTAATGTTATTGGTAACAACTTACTCTGCCAATTAATCAAATATAATCGATTACAGATTTTAATTAACAGGAAATTAATCATCCGAGCATGTTGTTGAGCCAGATGGTATAAAGCTACACACAGTTGTTTGATTCAGTTATACAGAGATGTGTAATGAGGCAGATAGTTGAATCTGACATATGTAATCATTGACTTGAATAGTTAAATATAATAATTTTGGTGCTGCAGAGATTTTTGGATGAAAGGATATATAACCAGTGAAACTGGAACTTTCAGTTCTAGAAAACACGTACAAGTGTGGTTTTGTGTTTCGGGGTCCCTGATTCCAAAGGCCTCCTGGCCTGTGCCAGATTACATATACTTCTGTTAATTATCTAACAATGGAGAACGCAGCAGGGATTTGTGCTGCTGCTTTTCAGCTGTATTTTCTCTCACTGATTTAAGTAAACATTGAAATTATAAACAGCAGTTTGTCTTAAACATAATTCTTTGAGCAGCTACAGTTATGCACCTGTTGTCAAAAACTTCAGGCTGTGTTCCCCTGATTACTGAGTATCTGAGCCATGTATGAGTCAACTCACAGTTTTGACCTTTTTCATTTGTTGAACTTGCTGAACTCAACTGAGGTGCCACTTTTATTTGTTGGTGACAATATTATTTCCATCCCTCGTTGACCCAAGGGTATTAAGAAACTGGAGTCACAGCTGACAGGTTTCCTTCCCTGAAGGACCTTAGTGAACCATTTGGATTTTTACAGCAGCCTTGACAGTTTTCATGGTCATAGTGCCCACCAGATTGCTGTCCATTACCCCCTGCCACAGAATGGGGATTGATTGAGTTGATTCTGCATTGTTGAATAGTTTGTGAACATTAATTGCCTGCTCTCTCATTTGAAAATTGGTACTTTTCACACGTTATCAGGGAGAGAAGGAGATGACCAATTGCGGTAGAAGTATACCTCTTTCTAAATGAACACCTTCAAAAGAGGTAGAAGGAAAAAATGAACTATGCCCATGTGTTTATCCTTTTCTATTTTCTCATTCTGGGCCTGATTTATTTTGCATGGTGTCGTTTTAACATAATGGCATGATCAAGTGTTCAATTAAAAATAGACTATAGAAGAATATTGCTTCCCAGTGAGACTTTTGATAGTAATTCGGTTGTGCTGGAAACCTAAATTTCAACTGCATCCATGACAGTTTACTATAATAATAACTTGGATTTCATAATAGAGTCATATTTCCAAGCTTGCCAATGACGTGAAGTAATGGCATCGTAAGTAGTGAAGACTGGAGCATAAAGTTGCAAAGAGACATTGATAGATTAAGCGAATGTGCAAAACTATGGTAGATACATTTCAATGCCGTTAAGTATGAGGTCCTCTATTTTGGACCAAAACCAGATAAACCAGAATTTTTTTTAAATGGTGAAAAGTTAGCAACAATGGAGGACCATGGAGATGTGGGGTTTATGTACAGACATCACTAAATGTAGTCATCATCTGGTCCAAAAATAATCAAAGAGGCTAATGGAATGTTAGTCATTCTAACTAAAGGGCTAAAATATAAAGGGAAGGAAGTTATGCTACAACTATACAAAGCCCTGGCTAGATCACATCTGGAGTATGTTGTACAGTTTCAGGCACTACATCTTAGAAAGGATATTTTGGCCAGGGAAGGAGGACAGTACAGAACCACTAGAATGTTTCTGAGGCTCCAAGGATTAAATAATGAGGAGAAATTACATAAACTAGGCTTGAACACCCTGGGATAAAGAAGGTAAAGGGGTGTTTACAGTGATTTTTTTTATTTTGAAAGGAATTGATAGGTAGCTAGTGGGCGAGTCTAAGAAATGGGACTTAACATTCAAATCAGAACCAGAGCCAGGAGAGAGAGATTAGGATCAACTATTTTGTTCATAGAGTGGTAGAACATTCTCCCACAAAAAGTAGTAGATGCTACCTCCTTTAATGATTTTAAATCGGAGATCAATAGATTTTTGCTAGCCTAAGATATGAAGGAATATGGAGCCAAGGTGGCTGGATGAAGTTAAGACACAGATCAGCTATGATTTCATTGGATGGTGAAACAGGCTAGGACTGAATGGCTTCCTCCTGTGTGTTCCTGTGAAAGTGCTGTATTTCCAATGAGGTAAATGAAAACAAGAATAGAGAATGCTGAAATACTCAGCAGGTCTATCAGCAAATAAGTTAATGTTTCAGGTGAAGATCCTCCTTCAGAAAAGGGATGGGTGGGATGAAGATATATAGATAGATGGAAATCTGGGGCTGGGGAAGAAATTCAACAGGTTTGAAAATGAGGATTTGTTAAAGTTCAAAACTACTGAGATTTGTATTTTGACTAAAGGGTTGCAAAGTATCTTGGAGAAAGAATTAAATATTGCTCTTTGGATTTGCATTGAGTTTCATTGGAATAGTGTACAAGGCCACTGGCCTCAATCCGAGTGGAATTAGGAGGGGGAGTTTAAGGTGGCAGGCTGCAGGAAGCTCAGGGTCACATTGCACACAAAATTGATGTGTTCAGCAAAGCAATTGCCTAATATGGATTTGGGTTCCGTAATTCAGAGGACATCATACCAGTAACAATGAATACAGTAAATAAAAAAATTACAGCAACTATGAGTAAATTGTTATCATTGACAGGAGTGCTTAGGACCCTGGACAGTGCTGTGAGAGGAGGCAAATGGACTGCAAATTAAATCATTCAATTTAACAAAATAACTACTTGTCACTGTAACAGAATATCTAGATCAAATAACTGGAAAAACTTCAAGCCTATTAAACGCAGTTTCATTTTCTCAGTGCTCAAAGGTTGACAAGTTAGTTTTTTAGGATGTGCACATCATACTGATCTGTAATATGTTTTATTTGAATTATTAAAGCTAAAACAACAAACAGCAAAATAAAGTCAACATTGATTAAGTGCACTGTCCAAAGTAGCACAAAGCCATACAGATAAGGGAATCCCATTCTGTGCTTAATGAGCTGACTTCAGCAGTTGAATTAATGCAACTGACCTCTGTGCCAGGACTAGGAAGAAAAGAGATCAGTTGGAATAACTACTAGTGATTCATATCCAGTGACTCCTGCTCTAAAGTGTCCATTTTTGGACAGTAGATTCTGGTAGTGATGCCCCTTGCAGTTGAATAGCCTGGTGACAGTCTCTCCTCACCCACATTCCCACTTGGACAGCAAAGGGCTATCACATATAGCTAGAGTGCACTTTCAGGAGAGGAGAAGAGAAAATTTCCGTAAATAAAAGATGAGCTGATATGGTGTTAGAAACCTCTCCAACTTGATTTGCCTGTAGATTCAATAGAACCAAGAGATAAAGAGAGCAGGTTCAAAGATCAAACCCAATCTTACCAAAAAAATTGTTTATTGTTTAATAACCCGTTTCTTCACATTGACCTTGATTTTATAAAAGGTTACACTTGTGTGTAGAAGCGCCTTAATCTGATTAGTAGGCATGACTTCCTCTATTTCTGTCCCTTTTCTGGTGTATGCAAACATTGTAGTCAGTAAGCACTCATGAGACCACTCTGAATCAACTGCTGGGGGCGGTCCATGGCATCAGCCCAGAGAGATCCTTTCCTCTTGTTTGTTCTTCTTCAGAAGGGAAATGCCTGCTTCCACAGTACTTTTTTATGAAAGCATTGCTGTGAATCAACATGTTGTCTGGATGAGGGATTGAACCTGCAGCCACCACTTAAGATGAGGCCACTGGTGCCCCTGTTTTCCCATCATTAAATACTGTGCAACTTTGAAACTAAAATCGCAGTAAACTGGGGAACTCTAAGTATGATGTGTCCAACATTAAGATAATCCTTCATCGTTCTCAAAAATCTGTGTGTTTAACAGCATGTAACACACACTGGTTCTGAAGTTCACTGCAGAAGTCATCATAAGTAGTTGCGGGGGATGGTATAACAAAAAAAAAATCAAAGGTTGCGAGTTATTCACAACAGAATCCCATTCTGCTTATTTGTATGCTGACATTGCTTGGATCAACATTGCCTAGATGTCAGGTGGATTAACAAAACCAGATGGTTGTGGGTTTGATTCCCATGTCTGCACGATGTTTAACATCTGCAAGACTCACTTGTGATTTATCAGTTCTGGGGTGGTCTGTGAGGAGGATTACCTTTCAACAATGTAGCGCACTGTCATTCAGACAGGATTGTGGTTACCTTACCCCTTTAGAGCTACAGTCTTATGGTCACAAAGCGGCTCTTGCCGCCTTTCTCCCCTTTGACTGGGTTACGCCATATGGAGGAAAGCACTCCTCAGGGGAAAATATGGTTGAAAAAGATTAATGGGAAACATTTGAATAGTAAAGTAGGCTGAGTGTCACTTGATGATGTAAATCAACTTGTGTGGTACTCATTCATTCCAAGATTGAGAAAGCATGTTTATCTGGACTGAACCACAAGTTGCAATTCTGGCTTAACATGCTTTGAAATGGGAAGCATGGTAAATAGTATTTAATTTGCTGTGATGCACTGAATGAAAAAGGTTCATATTTGGTGTAGTAAAACTGCATTTATCAGGAAATGTAGGTGCTGTACCCAACTCTGCCTCAGGAAATGAAAAAGAAACTGATAATTCAAAGGAAAAACAAAAATACTTGAAAAAAATCAGCAGGTCTGGCAGCATCTGTGGAGAGGAGTTCAGTTAACGTTTCAAGTCCGAATGGCCCTTCAACAGAACTAAGTAACTGTTGAAAGGTCATTCAGACTTGAAACGTTAACTGTGCTCCTCTCCACAGATGCTGCCAGACCGGCTGAGTTTTTCCAGGTATTTTTATTTTTGGTTTGGATTTCCAGCATCCACAGTTTTTTGCTTTTATCTGATGATTCAAAGGTGCTGCTTATGTAAAAGAGTAGCCGTGCAAGTTCCTCAAGAGCTAGAGCTCAATAAGTCATCAAACCCAGCAAGAGGGTAGAAAAGTGAGCAATGTTGAAATGTTTTGAACATAATCTGGGGAATAAGTAGCCTCTGAACTACCAACTTGCTGTGAATGTAAAGCACACAGATGCACACAATATTTTTCCCAGTTGATCTAATTATAAGATAAAACTAAGCATATATAAAACCAGTTGGAATGCATTAGGGCAAGACTTGCAGCTAGAAGTCAGAAAAAGTCTTTAGCTGATTTATGTCTTGCTCTGATATTCATGGGTTTCAAGCATGTCAGCAAGTTTGTGCCGTTATTTTCAGATCTAATTTGATTTATTTTCAGAGGGGTATGTACAAAGGAAGTGAGCTTGTTTGTATTGTAGTCAATTTCACTTCAAGGCACAACATTTTCACTATTGAGTATAAGTTTCATGTTCAGTCATTAATATATGCTACTTGGACCATTGTCCCTTTTATATCTTGGACAAAGACAGCAAAAAGTAAAATGTTAGTTAGTACAAGGGCGAAGATCTCTGCATTTAATTTTTTTGTTGCTTGTAACCCTTCCCTTCATCACAAAAAGACTTGCATTTAAAAAACACCTTGGATTTTGGTTCAAAAAGGGTTAGGAGTCTTCAATAGCTCAGTGTATAAGTGCACTGCCTGATCCTCTAGAGAGTGACAGTGGGTAGTTAATAGTAGATAATAAGGAAATGGTAGAAGAAATGAACAAATATTTTGCTTCTGTGTTCACTATAGAGGATACAAAAACATTCCAGTAATAGCTACAAATCAGGAGGTGAACAGGAGAAAGGAACTTGGTGAAATTGAAATCACTAGGGAAACAGTACTGAGCAAATTAATGGAGTTGCAGGTTGGCAAGTCTCCGGGTCCCGATGAACTACATCCTAGGGTCTTAAAAGAAGTGGCTAATGAGGTAGTCTTTGCACTGGTGCTAATTTTCCAAAATTCGCAAGATTCTGGAAAAGTTCCATCAGATTGGAAAGTAACAAATTTAACTCCTCTATTCAAGAAGAGCGAGAGGCAGAAAACTATAGACCAGTTAGCTTGACAACTGTCATGGGGAAGTTATTAGAATTGATCATTAAGGAGGTTGTAGCTGGGCACTTAGAAGAGCTCAAGGCAATTGGGATGAGTTAGCATGGTTTTGTGAAAGGAAAATGTTTAACCAATTTATTGAAATTTTTTGAAGGGTAACATGCGCAGTGGATAAAGGGGAGCCTGTAGACATACTGTACTTGGATTTCCAGAAGGCATTTGATAAGGTGCCACATCAAAGATTACTATGGAAAATAAAAGCGCATGGTGGAGTAGGTAACGTATTAGCATGGTTAGAAGATTGGCTGACTGGCAGGCAGAAAGCAGAGAGTATGCATAAATGGGTCTTTTTCTGTTTGACACGATGTGATGAGTGGCATTCCACAGGGGTCTGTACTGGGGCCTCAGCTTTTCACAATTTACATCAATGACTTGGATGAGGGGAGTGAAGACATGGTAGCTGAATTTGCAGATGACAGAAAGATAGCTAGGAAAGCATGTTGTGAATAGGACATGAGGTTGCAGATGGATATAGATAGGTTGAGTGAGTGGGCAAAGAACTGGCAAATGGAGTTTAATGTGGGAAAGTGTGGAGTTGTTCACTTTAGCAGGAAGAACAAAAAAGCAGAGTATTACTTAAATGGAGAACGGCTGCATAATCCTGAGGTGCAGAGGGATCTAGGTGTTCTAGTACATGAGTCACAAAAAGTTAATTTGCCGGTATAGTAAGTAATTAAGAAGGCAAATGGAATGCTATCCTTTATTATGAGCGGGATTGCACATAAAAGTAAGGATGTTATGCTTCCGTTATACAGGGCAATGGTGAGACCACATCTCGAAAACTGTGTGCAGTTTTGGTCTCCTTATTTAAGGAAGGATGTAAATGCATTGGAGGCGGTTCAGAGGAGGTTTACTAGATTGCTACCTGGAATGAGTGGGTTGTCTTATGAGGAAATGTTGGACAGACTGAGCTTGTTTCTACTGGAGTTTAGAAGAGTGAGAGGTGATTTGATTGAAGTATACAAGATCCTGAATGCCCTTGACAAGGTGGACATGGAAAGGATGTTTCTTCTTGTGGATGAGCCCAGAACTAGGGGGCACTGTTTAAAATTAGGGGTCGCCCTTTTAGGACACAGATGAGACATTTTTTCTGAGGGTTGTGTGACTTTGGAATTCTCTGCCTCCAGAAGGTGGTGGAGGTGGGTCATTGAATATTTTTAAGGCAGAGGTAGATAGATTCTTGTGTTAGGCAAGGGAATCAAAAGATATTGGGGGTAGATGGGAATGTGGAAGTCTAAACACAAGCAGATCAGCCATGATCTTATTGAATGGCAGGGCAGGCTTAAGGGGCTGAATGGCCTACTCCTGTTCCTATTTCTTATTTTCTTATCTTCTTATAACACTGAGCTATACTGATCAGGAAGAGTATTGCACTAAAACCTTGGGCAGGGATGGGAGTGGTAAATTTTTCCTCCGTGTCCCCACTGATCATTATTTAGTGACTCATGCTGCAAAGTGTCCATGTGTGGATATTAAAGGAGGGCAGAATTAACCTCAGATGTGATGCCAAGTAGCCCACTGACAGCAGGCTCACACAGCAATTTGAGTGAGGTACCGGAGGGCCATTGGTTCCCTGGTAGGTTTGGCTTAATGTAGATTTAAATAAAGTGGTAGCAAAATTGCCCTGCCTTATTTATTTGGGGGAGGTGGCACATGTTCTATATGTACAATGCATAGAATTTTTAAAGAAAACTTAAATGACCATTATTTCTTAGTAACTGTGGAATTTCTAGATTTAAGCAGAGGGCTGGTGCAGGTTGCCTATTGCCGTTTTAGTCAGCTATACAGCACTGGACAACTCAAATAAGTGGAGAACATCAGTCCAACTGTTATAAAAATACTATAATTTTATTTATCAATGAAACCTTCAAAAAGTAAGCTAACTGAGGGTGTCATCTTTTTAAAATTAAAAAATAGAATACAAACTCCAGTTAATTTGTGTCAAGTTTTGCCCTTTTTGGGCAACAAGAAGGAGCAGCAAAGTGTTTTTGTCCCTAGCAGAGATGCTGATGAGAGCTTCAACACCACACCCATGTGTATCTATTCCAGACTGAATTGGTTAGAGCCTGTGCTTTTATAGTTTAATATCATGTGGTACTGCTCACAATTATTTCTTGGCTTGAAGTATGACTGTAATGTTTAGTTGTTAAGGTGGATCTGTTTTGCACTCCTCGTCTCTTTAAGGCCACAATGTATGGTACTGGTAAGGAAGTGCTCAAAGTAGGCATATCCTGAGACCAATTGTTGTTGCTGAGGAAACTTTTTCTAGATGGCAACTGCTTTCTTTGAAGAGAGACTAGAAACCTGCAGAAAATAACTGGCCCTTTATTTTAAATGTTGTACTATTATCATGTGTATGTTTTGGAGCCAAGTGTAGCAGATTTTCCTTTACATTTTATACTATGTATGA
The DNA here is from genome assembly GCF_017639515.1 of Carcharodon carcharias. Classification (NCBI taxonomy): domain Eukaryota; kingdom Metazoa; phylum Chordata; class Chondrichthyes; order Lamniformes; family Lamnidae; genus Carcharodon; species Carcharodon carcharias. The sequence continues at coordinate 8,440,881 of NC_054479.1, forward strand.
CTGACCTTAGCAAATCTAGAAAGTTTCCTCCTGGGTTGCCGCTGTCTACGTGAAGCCTGTGCATCAGGAGCTGATGGCCCTCGCATCCCACAAAATACAACATAAAAGTAGCTTAGATTACTATTCATTGTGCAATCCAGGGAGCAAGGTCACAACAGGACTGTTCAGGCAGAGAAGAATATAATATAGGTCAGTGTGGTTAAGGTGAAAACATATGTAAATATGTTGTTCTTCAGTTAGTTCCACATTAAGAGGAAACTTCAACATAGTCTTGGTGTTCAAATAATTTCATATTTTTTGGAATCTCCTTGATTAGGTTGCTGGTATCTATTATTATAAATACTTCTTTCTAAATTGACCAGGGATACATTTCTATTTTATATATCCTTTGAGTTAACAATTTAAATGATAAAAATAAGAACGATTCTATGTTCTTTTGGTAACAAAAAGAGCAGTGACTTGTGTTAAACACAGCAGAGTTTGGGGAATATTGCAGAATGCAGCCATAACCCAGTAGTTCACGATGGCCCTGTTGAAATTGAGAGCTGTGGAAATGTTAATATCAAGAAAAGAAGAAAATACACAGCCCACACAGCAGCTGCAGCTTTGCACCGTGTGGAAAATTAAGGCAGATGATTCAATTTGGCCCTTGCCCCAAGTACATTTTAAAATGCTTCTGTGTGTGCAGAAGATAATGAACAAATATATTGAGATGGCACAAGATCACTACTAGTTTAGCTGCTGAGGAGCCTCATTGTTCCCAGTAGAAGCAGACTAGAAGCTGGGTTAATGGGGGTTAGGGTCGCTCAGTGCGACACCTTTCATAACAACTTAGAGGAAGAATTTGTCTCCTTTTGCCCCAGGCCCATGTGGCACTCAAATGGAGCGTTTGATAAATGAAAGTGTATTTATTAATAATGAGGGGGAATGTGCGTATGCTTTGAAAGCAAAGCATAGAAATGTGTTTTATGACACTGGAAGAAAAATAAATGAAGTAAGTGTGCAGGTCCATTATGAGCTGAGGCAGGAGGATGTGGCAGAGGGACCGGCATGATTTGGAGATTAAACTCTGAGCTTTTCAGATGAAGCCACTTATATCAGGGGCCCTTGACAGTGGTGAGAGATGTGAAGCAGTGAAGAGATGATTACAAGAGAACATGACAGATAACTGCCGTCTTCTCTCGTTGACGTTGTAGGCCTGAAATATAAGAAAAAATCATGGTGATCAGCATCAGATAGCTAGCTAGTTTCTTTACTTTAAAGCAACTCCCATGGGGTTTTCATTTCTTGAATTTTTATCGTGAGTCACAGTTTTTTTTAAAACTCCATTTTTATTTTGATAGCTGTGTTCCTGCTTGATTTCTTCATCCAAGGTGTGCATTAAGCCCATAAAAGAGCAGGGCATCATGGGATCCTCAGTGTCTGAGATTTCCATGTGGCTAATGGTAGGAAACAAATAAATGCTTTAAATTATTGACACAGAGCTGGGATTAGGCCATTTATAAAACTCCTTCTGCCCTCCCAACCCCATTTAAAGCTGTATTTGGTGTTCAGTACAGGAAGGTCCAGAACTGATGGAGGGAGGGGATATATAATTTCTCAAAGTGACTTGCCTTGAACTTGAAATTTTTCTTTTCTTTTTGTTTTTCTCCTTTTGTAATGGCCTTGCTGGTCTAGCTGAGTGCATATCAAAATCATTACTGCTAAAGCAATGTAAAAATTTAAATAATATCTAAAATCTCATCCTTTATATGCAGTAAACTATTAGTTATTTATAAAGCATAAGAACAACTTTGTATTTATATAGTATCTTTAATGTAATATATTTCCCCCTGTGAAGTGCCTTGGGGCATTTTTAAAACAAAATTTGACAATGAGCCATATATTATATTAGGGCAGATGACCAAAAACTTGGTCAAGGAGGTAGATTCTGAGGAGTGCCTTAATGGGGGAAAGCGAGGCAGAGAGATATAGAGAGGGAATTTCAGAGCTGAAGGCCTGGGCGCCTAAAGGCATGGCCGCCAGTGATGGAGCTGTTTAAAATTGGGGATGGTCACAGAATTAAAGAAGCGCAGATGTCTTCGGTTGGGGGACTGGAGGAGATTACAGAGAAAGGGAGGGGAGAGGTATGGAAGGATTTGAAAACAAGGATAACAATTTTAAAATCACGATTTTTCTTAACCTGAAGCCAGCGTAGGTCAGCGAGCACAGTGGGTGATCGATGAATGGGACTTGGTGTGAGGTAGGATGGAGTTTTTGATGACCTCAAGTTTCCAAAGATAGAATGTGGAAGGCCAGCCAGGAATGCATTGGAATGGCTAAGTATAGAGGTAACAAAGGCATGGATGATTGTTTCAGCAGTAGATGAGCTGAGGCAGGGGCAAAGTCAGTGGCGATACGGAGGTGGAAGTGGGCAGCCTTAGCGCAGATATGTGGTTGGAAGCTAATCTTGGGATCGAACATAATGTCAAGTTTGCAACAGTCTGGTTCAGCCTCAGACAATTGCCAGAGAGGAGAATGGAGTTGGTGACTAGGGAGTGGATTTTGTCGTGGGGACTGAAGACAATTGCTTCGGTCTTCCTAATATTTAATTGGAGGGAATTTTTGCCCGTATGTTTGTTGGACAAGCAAAATGACAATTTAGAGAAAATATAAAGGATGGAGAGAGGTGCTGGTGAGCTGAAGTAGGGTGTCATCAATGTAACAAAAACAGAAAATGCTGGAAAAACTCAGCAGGTCTGATAGCATCTGTGGGGAGAAAAAAAAAACGACTGTTAATGTTTTGAGTCCGTATGACTCCTGTTCAGAGCTCGTACAGACTCAAAACGTTAACTCGGTTTCTCTTTCCACAGATGCTGTCAGACCTGCTGAGTTTCTCCAGCATTTTCTGTTTTTGTTTCAGATTTCCAGCATCCACAATATTTTGCTTTCATCCCAGTGTCATCAATGTACATGTGTTTTTGACTGAGGAGTAGTATTTACATAAGAAATGGGGTGCTAAGGGTGGATCCTTGGGGAGCGCCACTGCAGGAGCTAGAAGAGAAGCCACTGTGGATTATTCTCTGGCTATGCTTAGATAGATAAGAATGGAACCAGGTGAATGCAGCTGAAAGACGGTGGGGTGGTGTTGGTGGAGAATAGTGTAAACAATCGTGTTAAAAGCTGCAAGCAGGTCAAATAGAATGAGGAGGGACAGTATACCTTTCTCACAGTCACATAGGATGTCATTTATTACTTAAATAAGAGCTGTATATAAATATATAACACAAAAACAGAATTACCTGGAAAAACTCAGCAGGTCTGGCAGCATCAGCGGAGAAGAAAAGAGTTGACGTTTCGAGTCCTCATGACCCTTCGACAGAACTTGAGTTCGAGTCCAAGAAAGAGTTGAAATATAAGCTGGTTTAAGGTGTGTGTGTGGGGGGCGGAGAGAGAGAGAGAGAGAGGTGGAGTGGGGGTGTGGTTGTAGGGACAAACAAGCAGTGATAGAAGCAGATCATCAAAAGATGTCAACAACAATAGTACAAAAGAACACATAGGTGTTAAAGTTAAAGTTGGTGATATTATCTAAACGAATGTGCTAATTAAGAATGGATGGTAGGGCACTCAAGGTATAGCTCTAGTAGGGGTGGGGAAAGCATAAAAGATGAAAGAAAAAACATTTTTTTTTATATATAATGGAAATAGGTGGGAAAAGGAAAATCTATATAATTTATTGGAAAAAAAAGAAAAGGAAGGGGGAAACAGAAAGGGGATGGGGGAGGGGGCTCACGACCTAAAGTTGTTGAATTCAATATTCAGTCCGGATGGCTGTAAAGTGCCTAGTCGGAAGATGAGGTGTTGTTCCTCCAGTTTGCGTTGGGCTTCACTGGAACAATGCAGCAAGCCAAGGACAGACATGTGGGCAAGAGAGCAGGGTGGAGTGTTAAAATGGCAAGCGACAGGGAGGTTTGGGTCATTCTTGTGGACAGACCGCAGGTGTTCTGCAAAGCAGTCACCCAGTTTACATTTGGTCTCTCCAATGTAGAGGAGACCACATTGGGAGCAACGAATGCAGTAGACTAAGTTGGGGGAAATGCAAGTGAAATGCTGTTTCACTTGAAAGGAGTGTTTGGGTCCTTGGACGGTGAGGAGAGAGGAAGTGAAGGGGCAGGTGTTGCATCTTTTGCTTGGGCATGGGGTGGTGCCATAGGAGGGGGTTGAGGAGTAGGGGGTGATGGAGGATTGGACCAGGGTGTCCCGGAGGGAGCGATCCCTACGGAATGCCGATAGGGGGGGGTGAAGGGAAGATGTGTTTGGTAGTGGCATCATGCTGGAGTTGGCGGAAATGGCGGAGGATGATCCTTTGAATGCGGAGGCTGGTGGGGTGAAAAGTGAGGACAAGGGGGACCCTATCATGTTTCTGGGAGGGAGGAGAAGGTGTGAGGGCGGATGCGCAGGAGATGGGCCGGACACGGTTGAGGGCCCTGTCAACAACTGTGGGTGGAAAACCTCGGTTAAGGAAGAAGGAGGACATGTCAGAGGAACTGTTTTTGAAGGTAGCATCATCGGAACAGATGCGACGGAGGCGAAGGAACTGAGAGAATGGGATGGAGTTCTTACAGGAAGCGGGGTGTGAGGAGCTGTAGTCGAGATAGCTGTGGGAGTCAGTGGGTTTGTAATGGATATTGGTGGACAGTCTATCACCAGAGATTGAGACAGAGAGGTCAAGGAAGGGAAGGGAAGTGTCAGAGATGGACCATGTGAAAATGATGGAGGGGTGGAGATTGGAAGCAAAATTAATAAATTTTTCCAAGTCCCGACGAGAGCATGAAGCGGCACCGAAGTAATCATCGATGTACCGGAGAAAGAGTTGTGGAAGGGGGCCGGAGTAGGAATAGAACAAGGAATGTTCCACATACCCCATAAAGAGACAGGCATAGCTGGGGCCCATGCGGGTACCCATAGCCACACCTTTTATTTGGAGGAAGTGAGAGGAGTTGAAGGAGAAATTGTTCAGCGTGAGAACAAGTTCAGCCAGACGGAGGAGAGTAGTGGTGGATGGGGATTGTTCGGGCCTCTGTTCGAGGGAGAAGCTAAGGGCCCTCAGACCATCCTGGTGGGGGATGGAGGTGTAGAGGGATTGGACGTCCATGGTGAAGAGGAAGCAGTTGGGGCCAGGGAACTGGAAATTGTTGATGTGACGTAAGGTGTCAGAGGAATCACGGATATAGTTGGGAAGGGACTGGACAAGGGGAGAGAGAAGGGAGTCAAGATAACGAGAAATTAGTTCTGTGGGGCAGGAGCAAGCTGAGATGATCGGTCTACCGGGGCAGTTCTGTTTGAAAAAAATTTTTTTTTTTACATCTTTTATGCTCTCCCCACCCCCACTAGAGCTATACCTTGAGTGCCCTACCATCCATTCTTAATTAGCACATTCGTTTAGATAATATCACCAACTTTAACTTTAACACCTATGTGTTCTTTTGTACTATTGTTGTTGACATCTTTTGATGATCTGCTTCTATCACTGCTTGTTTGTCCCTACAACCACACCCCCACTCCACCTCTCTCTCTCTCTCTCTCTCTCCGCCCCCCACACACACACCTTAAACCAGCTTATATTTCAACTCTTTCTTGGACTCGAACTCAAGTTCTGTCGAAGGGTCATGAGGACTCGAAACGTCAACTCTTTTCTTCTCCGCTGATGCTGCCAGACCTGCTGAGTTTTTCCAGGTAATTTTGTTTTTGTAGCTGTATATAAATATATGTTGCCTCCTAATTCCATCTTATTCTGTGAACAGAAAATCTGCTGCTGTCTGTGTGCCGCAATGACTGTGTTGAGCTATTTACTAATGAATATCATTTTGTTTGCAATCAAAATAATGTGACTGATGCTTCTATATGTGGGTTGCAGCTGTAGAGGGCAGGTTAACATTACCAGGAGATATCACTCCCTCCTGGCTCTAGTCTGTACTGAATGTTTCAGAGAATCAAGGTCCAGGTGTGGAATAATTCTGTCTCTGTGATGGGGACAAACAACAGGATTGTAGGTTAGACCATTTAATTTGTTTAGCTGATCAGCAACTCCTCCTACCAGAATTATGACTAGAGCTCGTTAGGATAATTACAAATGATTAAGACAGGTTGGCTTGCCTTGCCAGTGGGTGTGCGGACTCCTGCTGGCAGCCAGCAGGTGTAAAGGAACACGATCTGTCAAATCAGCTGATGACCCTCTTAATTCAGAGCAGTGTGAGCCAGAGGAACAAGCATGTTTAATAATTGATACTTACTGTAATAGGTTAATTGCAACGGCATTCATTCTAATTTGCATTCTTGATCAGCTTCTCACAGTCGGTGTTACTTGGACAGATTTTTTTCTTCCTCTTCCTCGCTCTCGCCTCCTGCTTGTTCATTGCAGTGGAGTTAATTGCTGACATTCCCCGAGTCATTCAAAGCATGTTGATTTAATGAATGTTAAGTATGTAGCTCCTGGGGGTTTGAATGGTGCATATGCTGTTTGTTTGTGGAAGAAACCTTTTTGATATAATTGTGGCCAGGTGGCTGCTATTTATAGGCTAAATGAAGAGATGGGGGGGGGTGAGGGGGCAGGCATTAAAGGCAATAACATCAGCTTATCATATGTCTCCTCTCTCAACTGCAAATATTGTGTTGTGGTCTTGATCTCCTTATAATCCAATTTTTTAAAAATATATTATTTGTGATTTACTAGATTGTGGAGTTAACTTGGGTCCTTCAGCTACAGCAAAGTTGGGTGCAAGCTTCTATGACGTATCATTTTTGACGATTGGTAAAATGGAACAGTATTTATTTCTACCTGTGCTTTTGCATTTCCCTGCACATATTACGTACAGAGCTTTGATGTCAAAAGCAGAGCCTGCAAATCATGCCTCTGCTTCCAAGACATCAAAAGCACAGTTTTCTTCTGAACTTAAAACAGCATCAAATTAAAATGCACCATCTCAGCCCATGCCCATGTCCCTGCCTAGCAGTGAAAAGGTCAGAAGGCTACTGTCACTCAACTGCTGCTGTGCTGCTCAGAGGTGAACGTCTTGGATTGGCAACCTGGCCATATGTTGGATTGCAATTCTGCGGACAGATTTCCGATTTTGGGTGAATAGTTGGACCGTCCTGTGACTGTCTCTCAGCCACTTTCAAGGTGACATCAATGTCCTGCTTTTATCTTGCATCTGAGATCAGATTGGCTTTCAAATTTGTGACAGTCAAACTCTGGTGTAGAGTATAGCTTCCAGATGTCAGTGTATATGACACCTAACTTGGGGGTTAGTTTCACAGTGACTCTGATGCACATGTAAAGCTGGTCATGAAGTAGAATCAGGGTCACACCTTAATGAAGAATGCTTGTGGGTAGTCATGAAAATATACTAAGGCGTACTCGAGACCCAAGAGAAATAGGGTTGTTTAACTCAAGGGGGGAATGACATGTCTTACACAGAGACTAATTTATAGTAGGGTATTGGAGTGAAGTCTATGCAGGTTCAAACCTTCAGCAAAAAAAAACAAGCAGGAACAGAATTAGAAATATCAGATAAGAAGGGGGAAAGGCATGATTAAATGGAAGGTGTGTGGAGCTGAGATCATCTAATTCCTAACTTCATTTGATTCTTTGAGAAAGAGTGAATGCGGGGTGCCAAATTACTCAGTAAATTGAATATTTAATCTGTCTCATCATTGAGGTTCTCACCTGCCATTCTGCACACCCAAGAAGCTCTCAACCATACTGCTCTAGTTTCATTAAAAAATCAAGTGGTTCTTACCCAAGCCTCCTTTATTTGTCAACAGCAAAATTCTGGTGAGGGCTTTCCTCAGACTTCTTCCCACTGGCGTAACTTTACTAGAGTTTGTTAAAAGCCTTTTTTAAGGAAGTAAATAGGGTTTTCGCCAGAGTTCCAGCAGCAGAACTGGAATGGCTGTAAGGAAATTCCCAGCTTATGTTTACTGTCAGTCACATTACACCACAAGTGAGTCCTTGATCAGAAATGGAAGCAGCACACCTTTTTATTGTGGTTGCTACATTTTTCCTTTGTTCTTAGTTGGTAGCCCTGATGCCCTCTGATTGAGGATGTTGTGAGTTTAATTTTCACTTCATGATTTGACATAATCTAGGCTAATACATCAGGATCGTATTGAGGGAGAGCTGCACTTGGAGAGGTGCCAAGCTTTGGTTGAGTTCTGTTTCCTGTTTCATTAGAAGTAAAAGGGAACTCTGTGTCCTGACCCACATTCCTCCGTCAACCAACACCACCAAAAACAGATTATCTGGTCCTTTGTACAACTGTTGCTAGTTGGTTCTTGCTGTTGCAAATTGGCTGATGCATTTGTACTATTAACAGTGCAGTTCAAAGTAATGTGAAATATCAGAATATAAAATTATGATTTAACATGATGTTCTTTCCTTCCCTCCAACCCCTGAGTCTGTGTGTCACCACATTTTCGATTGATACTGCAATGCAGCCTATTTAATAACTCTGTTTCTGATTTGTCTTCCTGCCTACCTTCACATGACAGCTCTGCACAATGGCAGGGCTGAGTTTGGGAACCCACCATATGGAAAAAGATGTTCACAAATCCAACAAAACTTTTAACAGGCTGTGCATAATGATCACAAAATGTTCTTATTTTTTAAATTGATATCAGTCTCATCATATATCTCTTTATTTGGAGTGCCAATTAATGGAAACCTTTTGGCTGTTTGGCTCAGTTAGTGTATCGTTCACCTTTAGAATCGGAATATTTTAGGTCCAATTCCACTTCAAGACTAGTTCCTAAAATAATTCATTGATGTGCACTGTTCTGAGACATCCTGAGGATGTAATGAGATGCTATATAAATGCAATTTTGTTTCTTCTTTCCACTATTCCTTTTATTATTTCAGCATTTAGATTTCAAATTTTCAGTCCTACACAAGATGATTGTATTTATGTTGTGTTGCTAGAAAAGGATCAGCAGTCACAAGTTTCCATGTTGTTTTTAGAGTGCCACCTTTCATCAATAAATTTAAGACATTGATCCTACAGCAGAAGTTGTTCATTCACCACCCTACAGTGAAGCTTTGTCATAACTCGAGCATTTCTCTTTCTCTCTTGTCATGCAGATGAAGGTCTCTTCCAACCAAAATGGCAGGAACAGTGAGGATGAGAGTGTCAGAGAAGCCAACAGTCCAGAGAAGAGCAGCTCTAGAGACAAGCTTAGTGATGTAAGTACACATTTCAAAAGAAAGGATCTGCACTTGGCATTCAGTGGCAATGACAATTCATTGGAATTGTTTTGCGGAGGGATTTGGAAGTTAAAAATGGAGATGAGGATATGTTTTCACAAAGTGGCATTCAGTGCTTCATTCTACTTTTAAGACATACACGGGAGCTGTTGGGATTTTAACTGATGCAGTATTTGAACAGGATTTTGCTTTTGAAGGGAAGTAGCTAGATATCTAAAGACCTGTCTGCAAAGTGTTAGTGTGAATACCAGATTCATTGAATAATGAACATGCTAAGTCAGGCTAGTAATGCCTGTTATGATGGAGTCTATGCAAATTTCTCCTCTTTTTGACAGCACTGGTATACACCATCCTTTATTTCATACCTAACCTGCATATAAACGCTATGTGACATACAGAGTTACGCTGTGCGCAGGTACGATGTTGGCACTATTCCATGATGGCTATTGCCTGTAAATTCTCCCTTTTTAAAAATGCTTTAAAGCATTCCGTGTTCTACTACAAGGAACTAAGTTGTGTACAGAAATGAAGGGAGATCCCCAACAGATTTATTTATGGGTGCTGAGTGGTAGTCGTTAATTTGTTCCAGGGTATAGGCATTTCACTTGTTAAATAGCCTATAAATGCTACAAGAAGGCTAGAAATGATTACTTAAGACAATGTTGCTGTGACCATTGGCCGTGTTCACCAGTTCATTTTGAGTATAAGAATGGAAGGATAGTGTATGCAGTAACTTGCTTCCATTCTATATCGTTTCCGGTAATATTCTGTTGAAACATATCACACAACATGCTGAGTAATTTGATCATACACTACCACATTACTTGTCCTCATCAGAATGCCAGTTATGTCTAGACAAGACCAATTTATTCCTGATGGTTTTGATGGATTTTGGTTGGTATATGCAATAGGATGCCCTTATACAAATGCTCCACACACTGATTGTAAACATTTTGGTGTGCACACAAATGCACATCTAGCCTTCATTTCTACACTCAGATTCTACATCTTTTCAGACAAAACATCACTACTTTCATTCATCTTTATCAGGTTATGTATTCCACACATTTTTTTTTAAAAAAAAAAGCAAGCACCACATCTCCAAAAATGCACATTTACATCGAAGGACACCCAGGACACACTTGAAATCACGTTTCCACTTACCTCACAGCGGGAAAACTACCGCAATCTTCAGGAACAGTCAATATGCCGAATTCACTACCGAAGTCCACAACAGAACAAGATGTCAAAAGTTCTTTCAACATCATCTCACACTAAAGAGGTAAGATTTGTCGAAATAAATAAGTCTAGCTATATTATTCCTGGGAATTAATAGGAAGAGTTGGTCAACTGCAAGTACGTAGTCTGGAATCTTCCTTCGGTCAGCATGCTTGTTATAAATTTCTTGGGAATATATAGATGGTCTACTGTTATTAAGTAATAAAATGCATGAAAGGTCTACTTCTGTATGCTCTTTGTGAGCAAAATAATGTTCTGATTTTGTAGGCTATAGTACATTCTAAGCCTCAGCAGTTTGCAGTCAGTCCTTTGATATGCCCTTGCATTTGTGGGCTGAAATGCTTGATATTCACAATCTATCACATGCTACAATAGTATGTAACCACTGCTGTTGATTTTTTTTTAACTTACTTGTAACTACAATTTAGGACCTTGCCCAGCTGAACTAATGCTGCCAAAGCTGAGGTCAATTAACTTACCCTAATAGGGAGTCAAACCTAGGCTCATCTGGTCTATGTGACATTTGGTTTAGGAACCTAAGGTGTATCGGAAGGATTTGTAGTTGATAATCAACCTGTTGGCCACATTATGAACTCACTTTCCGTGGCCATCAAGTCCTAGAGTGGGACTCAAACCCAGAGTTGTGGCTTGGAGAAATGGACGCTACCACTGCATCACAAGACACCGCGGTGAAGCCCACTACCAAGTTTGAAATTAGTATAAGAGGCAGAAAGTAGGAAGTATGATGAGGTGATGCCAATCTTGAGCATTAAAGTCTCCCCAATTATTGAGGGGAGGATAGATTGAGGGAGGTATAGAGTTCCACAATTTTGAGATCATGGGAAAGATTGAGTTGAGCCAACAATTGCTATTGAACACAGAATGTGAATATGAGGAAGACCTGTAGGATGACATCTTTGCAACTTGGAAGATTGAGGGAAGACTCTTCAGAGAAGGGCTTATGTACTGAAGCAGATCAATAGTTTGGAGAAAAATGAGTTACAATGAAAAGCTGTTGTTACTAGACATGAGGGTGATATCATATTATCAGATAAGAATTTCTTCTTGCGTGTCCAGTAGTATGAGAGGCTGTGAAAGAGTTTCCCCAGATATGCGCAGGCTTGATGTTTTGTAGAAGATTAAAAGTTGTTCACGGGAAAAAAGCCTATTGGACCTTCTTGGAGTTTGAAAATGGAGAGGAATGAGTGTTCTGCTTGTGGTCAGGGAGATAATTACTACAAAGATATTAACAGATGAAGAATTACGGGTGAAGCTATCAAAGGTAAGAGGTAGTAGTTGTTTGGATTTACAAGAGACGTAAGGCTACACAACTTTCAAAACAACAATTAAAGAAACAGTATTTACATTGCCCCATTGACAGTATGGGGTTGATAAGGATGTAATGATTCCACCATTGTGGCTGAAAGTTGTGACCAATGTGAAATTGCTAAATGTGATTTGGAATCATCAGTAAAAGTATGGATAGAGTTGGAGGGACAGTGGAGGAGATTATTACTATGAAGGAAATATACAGAAGGAATAGATAAAGCCCCAGGAAACATGAATGAAATGAAGCAGGGGAGGAAACAGAAAGATGACAATCTCTAGTGCAGCATTTAAGAGGAAACTACATGAGAGCGTAAGAAGTAGGAACTGGGAGTAGGCTCATTGACTCCTCAAGCCTGCTCCACCTTTCAGTAAGATCGTGGCTGATCTTCTACATCAACTTTGCTTTCCTGCCCTATCCCCAAATCCCTTCATTTCCTTTGTGTCTAAAAATCTATCGATTTCAGCTTTGAATATATTGACTGATTGAACATCCAGATGTTTCTGGGGTAGAGAATTCCATAGATTCACGACACTTGGAGTGAAGAAATTTCTCCTCCTCTCAGTCTTAACTAGCCAACCAGTTATACTAAAATTTTGAATACTTTTAAAACTCACTAGTTCTAGACTCTCCAGCTAGGGGAAAAGGCATCTACCCTGTCAAGCTCCTTAGGAATTTTTTACATTTCAATGAGATCGCCTCTCATTCTTCTAAATTCCAGAGAATATAGGCCCATTCTGCTGATCTCTTCTCATAGGACAGCCCCATCATCCCAGAAATCGATCTAATAAACTTTGGTTGCACCACCTCTAAGGCAATACCCTTCCTTAAGTAAGGAGACCAAAACATTTCACAGTACTCCAGGTATGGACTCACCAAAGGCCTGTCCAATCTCCTTGGAATAAAGGCTAATGGACTATTTGCCTTTTTAATTGCTTGGTAAACCTGCATGCTAATTTTCTGTGGTGAAATAACTAAACATGATTTAGTAGATTGCCATATAGTGACACTTTGTTTGGAAGCACTCCATGACAAATGATTTTTACTGAAGTTTTCGAGGGCAGATCCCCATAGGCAAGACCACCAATACAATAATGATGACTTGAGAATTGGTGTCACCTATATCAGCATAACTTGGGAAAATGTGGATATAGAAGCACTTGGTACATAGTTAGAACTGTAGGGCTGGATTGACCACCAGCAGCTTTCCAAGAAGGCGGTGGACTGGGATTACGATGTGTGAATAAATGTGATTTGACCTGCTTCTGTGGTACGAAACCATCAGGGAAGCATAGCTTGATCACTGGTACTCATTATTCCACATAGGTGCACGCTGCAGGCTGTTGAATGTTCTCTGTTGTGCAGCTTGACCACACAGAACAGTGTTAGATTCACATTTATTCACACATGCTATCATTAACTGACAGTTTAAGCAGTCAAACAGAATGGCTGACAGTTATTTCACTTCTAATTACAGATTTATTTAATAACGGCCTACAGTTTGCCATTTTACCATCAGATGTGCAAGGCAGATTAATGTTCGAGTGGTCAAACATGGCAGGTTAAATGAGAGCTTCGTTAAAGTAAGGTGAATTTATGCAAATCCCATGCTGCGGATTTGAGTGTTCGCTTACTTGGCTGTGAAATATGCTTCTTAACCAGAAGCAGTCATGAAAATGTATCAACCTAACAAAATCCAATTGGACAGTTCATTTAGCTTTCAAATTAAAAACGCTACCTTTCCTTTCAGATGTGAAACATTTTTGATGGGATTCCAAGTGAGCATAATATATTGGTTATTAATGCTTTCATTGTCCATTGTGAAGCAAATAGCTGTAAAAGACTTCCAGCAAATGTGTTTGGCATCTAAAAGTATTTATTAAAAATGTCAGTTACAAACTGGATCTGGCAGATAAAAGCAGGAGCTGGCTTGACAGTTTTGACAGCAAGTACAGCTAGAAAATTCTTTGTGCATGTAAAGCGTGAGAATTGTGTGCAGTAAACACTTCATGCTTTTTTAAAGATGTGTGTCACTCTGATCCCCTGCAAGATTTGTGCAATGTAGGTAGTGGGCAGCAAGTGTCTTGAGAGGCTGTTACTGTTACTAAAACTCCTCAAGAGAGCGGCTTGGTTACATTTTAGATATGCAACCCAAGGCTTCAGATATCCTGTGGCAGTCATACTGCACGCCAAGTACTAGGCAGGATTTCTAGTGCAAAAGTGAAAAATATTGTCCTTTGCTGTCACAGTGAGTCTCATCAACAGAACTGAAGATCTGTTTACTCAACAGACAATGGTCTCCTTGAAGGAAGACAAGAATTGGCATCTTGAAAATCTGCATGTTTAAAAAAACATCAATTATTTACTTATATGGCACTAATGCATAAGAAAAATGAAACCTGGTATGTTTATCATTTTAAACATAATACTGAACCAATCTGAATTTGGCTTTTCACATTTAATACCTTGAATGCATAAAGACCTTTTCAGCCTTTTTTACTAATGTTGAATGCTTTAGTTAGAATTGGAGAATGTGGCAAACTGCAAAGCAATTCTAAAACCATCATATTCGCCACTTACATTATTCTTTTCTAATATTTAATTTTAATGTTGAAATTTTGAAACCTTGATCAAAATGTTTGATGGTGAAGATCATTGCACCCTCAGGATATAACTATACCTCTCAATATTGAAAAATCACTTCAACTAGTAAAGCTTTGAGGGTGATGCCCAGTTTATGTAGGTCCAGGACAATGATAGTATTGTAGTTGGCCTTTGGACTTCTGAACTTGGGAGGGTGAAAAATTATCAGCTGTTGCTAGTAATTACCTAGCGTTCTTTGTTGTAATCTTCCTGTGTATGTATATCTGATGGGGATATGATTGGCATCATTGTTCAATAGCCTGTTGAAACTCACCATCTAAGCTTCCACATCCTACATTGGTGAGATACCAGAGGATAGGTCATACTTTTCAAGAATACTATAGAATGAGTCAATGCTTGCAGGAGAAATTGGAAGAGAGCTCGAAACTAAAACTCAACAGTGTTTGTGGACTTCTAAAAGGCATTTGATAAAGTGCCACGTAACTGGCTTATCAGCAAAGTTAAATGTGGAATAACAAGGATGGTGGCAGCGCAGAGTTGGCTGCCTGACAGGAAACAGAGTATTGCTGAAAAGAGTGACATGTTGCCGAAGCTTTTCATCTTGTACACATCAGGACAAACACAGAAATCCAAATTTGAAACAATCACAACAATTTATACAACAGGAGAAAAGGGCATTGAAAATAATGATGAACGATTGTTTCTTGGACTGGAGGTAGATATATAGTAGAGATCCCCAGGCATCGGTACTATATTAGTAATGGCCTAGACTTTGGGTTTGCAGGGCACAATTTGCAGGTACTACAAAACTTGGAAATAATGTGCATTATGGGGAGGATAATGATAGACTTCAAGAGAACATAGGCAGGCCAGTGAAATGGGTGATCATGTGACAAATGAAACGTAAGACAGAGAAGTATGAAATGATATATTTTGGTTGGAAGAATGAGGAGTCTGCACAGAATAGATGGGGAGAAGCAGTTTCTATTGGCGGAAGGGTGAAGGACCAGGGGATACTGACGACAAGTAGCAAAAGAACTTAAAGCGACTTGAGGAGAAGGTTTATTGTGTAGCTTGTGGTAACGATCTTGAATGCACTGCCTGGAAGTGTGGTGGAGGCAGAATCAATCATGTCTTTCAAAAGGGAATCTTGCTGGACTATGGGGAAAGAGCAGGGGAGTGAGACAAGATGAGTTACTCTTAGAGAGTCAAGCATGTACACGCTAGGCTGAATGGCCTTTTTCTGTGCTGTAACCATTCTATTATTCTATAACACATCCCTCTACATCATGACTTCTGATAGAAATTAAAGCATTGCTTGTGGCTCCCTCATTGATAGAGGAACAATGTCAAATACCCTATCTGCAATGTGCGAAAGCATAGTTATGGCATTTCTCCTTTGTTTCTGGAAATGCTTCTCTGTATAGCTTTGAAGTTGCATACTATCCATGTTTGATGCAGTGCAGTTCCAATTCCCCACAGATTGGTTACCTGTATAAAGAATCCTCCCAATGTCGAAATTGATACTGCACTCCTCTAGTATACATTATTGTTGATGTTTCCCTCATACCACGCTACCTGCATGTGAGACATCAAAAGCTGCAGCCTTTCAACAGAGCTAAGCAGTCCACAACCAATAGATGAGAGCAAGTGTATGTTGCTTCAGATGATGGTGGACACCAAGCCAATGAACAGGTGAAGGTGTCATAAATACCCACCTCCTCAACAATGGCAGAGCGCAGCAAGAGGCATAGCCAGAAGTGTCCAGTAGATGATCTTGCTTGATCACCTTCTAAGGTCCCCACCATCACTGTTCAAGCAATTTGGTTCACTCCACATGACATCGAGAAGCTGCAAACACAGCAATAGCATTGCCAAAATCCAACTTTGGTAAAGACAGAATTAGCCAGCCTGTTTCTGTAAAGCCATGACACTGACAGTGGTAATATGGAAGATTGTCCAGATATAACCTATCCACAAAAAATGACTCATCTAACCTCAACAATTACTAACCTATTATCCTTCTCTGAGTCATCAGTAAAGTGATGGAAGGAATAATCAGTAGAAGGAATAATCAGTAGTGCCATTAAACATAACCAACCTACCAATAACCTCCTCTTTGATGCACAGCTCGGGTCCCACCAGAAACACTCAGCTCCAAGTGCCGCACAACCTTGATCCATCCTTGGTCAGAACAGCTGCCCTCTAGTAGTGAGAGCAAAAGAAAATGGTCCTGGTTTTCATAACCCTAGGACATATCTGTAATGTATTTGGCTGGGAAGTGCTGCAGACTCAATCTTTTAGCTGGTTCAACAATGGCTTTCCCTCTGTCATAAAATCAGGAGTTGGAATATTTACTGACAATTCTTTATCTTTAATTTTTGATAAGAAGCAGTCCATGTCAAGCTACAGAAGAACCTAGATAGTTTGGTCTGACGAGTAGCAGGTAACATTCGTGCCATATAGGTGCCAGGTAATGACCAGTTTGAGGAAGTGGAACTCAGCCATGTCCTTCAGTGGTTATTACTGACCAACATCTTAGGGGTCACCAACAAGTGTTGCTCTATCAACAATAACACAGTGACTACAAAGGCAGGAGGTGGATGGTTACCCCACAAAGAGTGGCTCACCTCTGACCCCTCAATATCTCACAATCATCTGCAAGGCTGTAACTAGGAGTGCTTTTGAATACTCACCATTCATCTGGATGGGTGCAGTCATAACAGTACTCAAGAAGCTCAACAGCATCCAGGACAGAGCAGCTCACTTGATTTGTTCCCTCCATCACTGGGGCATTAAGGTTGCTGTACGCACAATTTCCAGGATGCCCTGCAGCAACTCCGGCACTTTGGCACAAAGGCTACTTTGATAGTACTGCCCTCCTCTGTAACCTGGACCAGCAAGAAGGACAAGAGCAGCAATGTTTTAGGAACACGCGTCATCCCTAAATTCCACTTCAAGTCACAAATCATCCTCATTTGGACCTATGCTCCTTCATAATCTCTGGCTCAATTTTTTGGACTTCCCAACCTCTCACTATTGTGAGAGTCCCATTACCATCAGACTATAATGGATCCAGGAGAAGAGCCACCACTACCACACTGGGAGAACTAGGGATAGGTAATAAATGCAGACTTGTCTGTTGTCCACATACTGAAAACAAATAGAATAAAATTCAGACCCACTCGTTGGTTCAACAATAAATGCTGTTTAATTACTCATCTGTTGTCAGGCTGAGGCACGTTCTTCAGAGATCTGCGTTGGTCAAATTTAATACTGTTTATCTTTTCTTTAATTTAAATTATTTTTAAGGGTTTTAAAAAAAATTTTTGTTGCGTGGTGGATCTTCAATTCCAACTCGTTTGCAGTATTCCAGCCTGATTTAAAATCAGATGCAAATATGTTAATGAGTGTGTTTTATTTAATGTAATATGTGGTGCCATGTGGAGTTAAGGATCAAACTAGATTACACTTTGGGACTAACTCACCATGCACAGATCAAAGGTGGCAGATGTGCAACCACCTTGTTTTCTTAATATTTTTGTTTTATGCAGACTAAAATAGGTAATAAGTTTTTTTGTCACAAAGCTTAATATGCTAACGATTTTAAACATTTAACTGTTCGAATGGGAACAATTACTAAGTTATTGTTATAGCCGAGGAATGATACTTATTTTCCAAATGGTTGTGGGTTGGAGTCTCAGCTTCCAGTCCCATGGCAGCAGTGCTATGAAACACATTATTAGGAGCTATTTGTAATTTTTAGCAGAACCGTGTTTTTTTTTGATTACTTCCTCCTTCCCCTTAAAGCTTGCTATGTTTAAAAAAAAATGTATTAGCTATATTTACACAGAAGCTACATTCTGCTTCTATTTAAAAATGAAATTGTTTTTATATTGCGGTTAATGACACCAGCTGCTGCCACACAGGCTTTGCAGATCAAATGGCAATGCCAGCAGTGGAAGAGCTGATTAATTTAGAAAAATCTTTCTGGACACTGACCTGAGGAAATCTGGAAAGTTTATGCTTGCATTGCTACCACTGTGAGGATCTGTACATTAGGCATCACGAGCGCAGTATTAGACAGCTCTTTTGAACCTGATCCATTCATCTGTATTGGGCTTCAATTTTAATGAAGCATTTTCTATCAAAATTCCCTATAATACCTTGGCGCAGTAACACTGCAAGAATTGAGCATCTCTCCCTGAATGTTTTTGTATAACAGAGTTGTATGTCTTGGTACAGAAGTTCTCCCTTTAAGATCAATTCAATTGGCAGCCTTATTTTTGTGTGCTAAAACTGCATCTGAAATAGTCCTGAAGGTATTTGAAGCTAGGAGATTTTATATTAAGTTATAATTGTAAAATTGTTCTTCAGTGATTTGCTTTGTATTTCAAGGCCTGTGATCTGTCACATACTGATATATGTTCTGACTCCAAGCATGCCACAGGCAATATGAGTATTTCTATTCTGTGGACTTTTATCCGAGGAGCAAGCAAAATGCTTCAATTCATGTTTAATGGGTATATCAGATTAACACACAATCACTAGACAGGCAAAAAAGAACAGCCAGTAGTATTCCAAACAGGCCATCAGGTAGTGCCTACTGTATAGGCTTTTGGTTGTGATGTCCCATAAATACAAGCATAGGATCTATCTAGCTACTGATTTGTAGGTAGCATTCATACTTAAAGTCAAGGCAAAACAACAACGACAACTTATTTATAAAACAGCTTTAACATAATAAAACATCCCCCAAGGTGCTTTACAGGAGCATGATGAAACAAAACATGACACTGAGATACTAGTCAGATGATCAAAAGCTTGGTCAAAGAGGAAGGTTTTAAGGAGTGTCTTTAAGGTGGAAAGAGAGGCAGAGAGTTGTATGGGGCATATCCCCAGAGCATAGGCCCCAGGCAACTGAAAACGCAGCTACAAATGGTGGCACGATTAAAATTGGGGATGTTCAACACGCCAGAATTAGAGGAACGCAGAGACCTCTGAGGGTTGTGGGGCTAGAGGAGATTACAGAGATAGGGAAGGGAGAAACCATGGAGGGATTACCTAAAATAGTTTTATCAGATAAATGATAAACTGGTGCACTGGCCATAATTCTTCGGGAATCTAACCTGAGTAGATGTGAGACTTGTTAAGATCCCCTTAATGGAACTGTAAACCAAAATTACCAAACTTTCTCAAAGAAAACATTACCGACAAGATTTCACTGCAATTATTTCTTTCAACACAAACCCGAATCAACTTGCATTAAACATTCAATAACAGGCAAATGATACTTCAAATAAAAGGGTAAAGTTCACTTTAAATAGTCAATACAACAGAGGTTACCAATGAATATGTGACTTGTGTATTTAGTTATTTAATGTAGACATTGATTTCCCCTATCTACAGTGCAATGAAACTGTGATTGACAGGTTGAAATGTTTGTACATAAATTTTTTAAATGGTTCTGTTTAATTAGGAATACATGTGCTATTGACATGCTAAATACTAAACTTATTTGAATAGTAGTGCACAAGTTACGATTGATAGCTACATTTCTTTGCTTGTAAAAGCAAAAAACTGCGGATGCTGGAAATCCAAAACAAAAACAAAAATACCTGGAAAAACTCAGCAGGTCTGGCAGCATCTGCGGAGAGGACACAGTTAACGTTTCGAGTCCGAAACTCGAAACGTTAACTGTGTTCCTCTCCGCAGATGCTGCCAGACCTGCTGAGTTTTTCCAGGTATTTTTGTTTTTGTTTCTTTGCATGTAGATAGGCATGCTTTTCATAGTTTAAAAATGTGATCTACCATGAACTACTGTTGCAGATGCCCTCGCACTATCATCAAAGTATTATATTAACATGACAGAGTTTTATGGTTATTTTGAATGCAGTCTGTAGAAACTAATTTGTTCTTATAATAGTGTACCATTACCCACTAAATGGTTGGACAGGCACCTTGCTGGGAGGCATGTAACTTGTACAGCTTTTTTTCTTTGCAAGCCAATTTTATTCCCCTCTTTTGAAAACACTGTTTCTCACAAGTGAACAGTTCCACAGATATTTTAACCACGGTGGCGTTCTTCATTTGTTATCATGGCCACTGAGTTTCAGCAAGCCATTCAACTGGAGGGCATCACAGCCAACCCATGTTCAGTTCTTGTCTCAAATTCACATGTGAGACTTTCCAACAATTACTTCCACATGACAATCAAGAGCTAACATTTTGTCATGGGTTCTGAAGTTTAGACCAAACTCATCTGTAGTCTTGAACAAGGTTTGCGGACCCAGCACAGGCATGAAACTTGTGTAGCTCTTTATGCACATCATTGGAGGCAGTTAATGAATTGCCCTACAATTTTTTTTCCCTTTCAATCAGTGCTTGGTCCCACCTCCAGTCAATCTGGCTGAAAGAGTAACCTGTTTTGTTCAATATCCTGTAGGCTACTGTTGTTTGAAGCAATACATTGAGATACTGATCCACTGGGTTTCCTTTAACCAATTGAATTTGTGGGCATTAACATATTGATAATCCATAATGAAGTTTAAATTCTCTGAAAGAAATCTGCAATGGAAATATTTTTTAATTGTTGCATTTGTTTTTATATAAATTATCTAGTCCTTGACAAAGTAAAGACAATTACTTGTGCCAAGAGCAAACTTTAAAATATTCATGCTGCAGGGAATCACTTTGAATGAGATCAACAGAAATCCATGTTTAGCTTCAACGATTTGAAGCTATGTTAATGGTAATCAATATACAGTGTTTTTCCTTCTCCGTAATGACTCCAGATCATTGTTATTTAATGAGGAGCACTGTGATATTCACAACAAACCTGCACTGTCCGGAAATTAAATGCAACTGAAGTACACACAAGGGGTGCATTTGGTCCTTCTAAGCAGTTTTAAGAGCCTCAGCCTTCATGCCTTATTTTCATAGTACCTAGAATTGTCCAGAAAGCACAAAATAGATTCTGTGGCAGTTCAGGGTATCGATACTATATTCTATAATACGAACGTACAAATTAGGAGCAGGATTAGGCCATTCAGCACTTCGAACCTGCTCCGCCATTTGATAAGGATCATGGCTGATCTGATTGTGGCCTCTACTTTCCTGTCTATCCCTGATGCCCCTTGACTCCCTTGTAAGTCAAGAATCTAACTCTGCCTTAAATATATTCAATGATCCTAATTCTCCTCAACTCCATCTTAAATGGGAGACCCCTTATTTTTAACTGTGTCCCCTAATTCTAGTCTCTCCATTAAAGGGAAACACCATCTCAGTATCCACCCTGTCAAATCCCCTCAGGATCTTATATGTTTCAATAAGATCACCTCTCATTCTTCTAAACTCCAAAGGATACAGGTCCAACCTGTTCAACATTTCGTCATAAGACAGCCCTTCATCCAAGGAATCAGTCGAGTGAAACTTCTCTGCATTGTTTCTATTGCAATGCTGTCTTTTCTTGAATGAGGAGACCAAAACTTTACACAATATTTGCAATGCCCTGTGCCACTGCAACAAAACTTCCCTATTTTTATATTCCATTCCCCTAGCAATAAACTACAACATCCAATTTGCCTTCCTAATCACTTGCTAGACCTGCATATTAACTTTTTGCAATTCATGTACCAGAATGCAGAGACCCCTCTGCATTGTAGAGTTCTGCAATTTCTCTCCATTTAAATAATATGCTGCTTTTCTATTCTTCCTGAATGAACAAATCCACTTTTTCCCACTTTATACTCCATCTGCCAATTTTTTCCCATTCACTTCGCCGAATCTTTATATCCTCTTCACAACTTATTCTTGTACCTATTTTTGTGTCATCAGTAAATTTCGAAACCATACGTTTGGTGCTTTCATCCAAGTCGTTGATGTGGATTGTAAGTAGTTCAGGCCCCAGTACTGATCCTTGTGGTAATCCACTGATTACATCTTGCCAACCTGAAAATGACCCGCTCATCCCTACTCTCTGTTTCATGTTAGCTCACCAATCTTCTACCCATGCTAATATGTTATCCCCTACACCATGAGCTCTTATTTTGTGTAGTAATCTTTGATGTTAATTCTTGTCCATCTTTTGGATGCAGAACTATTCCTAGCCTCCATTCAATTTTTTTGTGATTATCCTAATATTTTGCCCTCTCATTACTGTCTTAACACCAATAGAAAAATCTGTTTGGCCTGTCATAATGCTTCATATTCTTGAAGACCTCCATGCGATTTCTGGCTGAAGTAAATAAATATAACTTTTTTATTTCATTCTCATTACAGTATAATTTTTTTCAGCTCCCATTTCAGAGCCACTGGAAGATAACATCTAAGACAAAACTATGTATAAATTAATATGTAATAGTTACTTGTTTATGATACAAGTTCTTCCCACAAACCCATAATACTTGTTACAATTTTTGAGTAAAGCTTTGGCAATCCTAGAGCAGGAACGTTTTCCATTATAAAAAACCCTATCTGCCAATCATGCTGTAGCTTCATATCTCCCACCACTGGTAGCGCTATGGTATTTCTCACCTAGATTGTCTCCCATTTTGTTTTTTTTTCATGTGATTTCTTTTTTATTTCTCAACTTAGATAAATTATTTAACAATTCTGATTTAACATTTTTAAATTTCCAAAATGTCCTTGCTTTCTTTCTAGCCTCTGCACTGTGTGCAGATTTTCTGTTATCTTTTACTTGCTTCCTTTCTCTCCTTCTGTACTTCCTACCCCAGCCCCGCTGGTCTTGCACGTCTCCCTCTGCCCTACAATCTACAAATGTCTAATTAACCTTACTGCCCAATCTTTGCCACCAATTCTGTACAAAATATAATGTTCCTCTTAAGAACCTGTGCAGCTGCTATACAGTTCATTCTATCCCATCACCTCCAGCTTTCCCTTGCTGCCACCCCTAGACAATCTCAACCATTATCCACCACCTCTTCCTGAAAATCTATCTTTGGAGCCTTTCCACCCACTTCACAGTGCCACCTTCTCGGTTTTCTAACTTCTTTTAATTCCAGGGTTTCTTACCTGCTGCCACAGGTCTCTTCATGCTAACTTTCCCACCATAACTTCTTGGCACTGCCACAAATATCTGTACATCTGCTATTCTAGGCCCTGTGCAAAATTCAGCACCAATTTTTTTTGGCCTAGCCATGATATTGCCCTACATGGAAACTCCAGTGACAATTATAGGGATAAAGAGAGTAAAACACAAACAATAGTTAAGTGAGGAACATATCAGAATTTTAATCTAAACCATTTATTGGGCTTTTTTGAAGACGCTGCAAGGCAATATAAAAATTAGGGAAGCAGAAGAGAAATAGTTACTGAAGAACAAGGAGAGAGAATATGAGAGATGGAGAGGGTATGACAGGCGATCAAGATTTAGGGAGCATTCAAGACCTGATGAACTTAATAAATTGTATACTTAATGAGCAGTGCCACAGCAGATCCACTGCTGCCTATAAAAATGTATTCACAGTAAACACTGCACCTTTATTTCTCAAAATATAGAGAGCAGATGCACTAGTAATACTTGCTTTAAAAAACCCATTCAAGTATACATGGCCTCCAATAATGTTTTTATCAACTAAATGTCATGCAATTCTTTAATTGAACCCATGTTATGTGGAAAACATCAGTTGAGTGTAGCTACTTTTTAATAGCATGGGGTCATTTTACCAGTACAGGTTTGGGAGTACAGTTCACTATATTTGCTTCTCACTCAATGAGCTAGCCAGTGTAGTTGAAATTCTACTTTACCTACTTTTGACAATTAAGCTTGCCTAATGTCAAGAGTCCTAGCCATAACATTGCAAGTAATGTGGAGTGAAAGAACAGAGATCGGATATATAGATTCTTAAAAGCAGGATTTCAGGTAGAAAGAGCTATAAAAAGTTAGAGAGGGTTGCCACATTTTCTATACAAGAGTATTGAATACATAGGAAATGCTGATAAATATACAAGGCATTTATTGTAGTGTTATGTGCAGTTATAGGATCCCATTCTAGAAAAGGTTTTGGAGCATCAAAAAAGTGTAATGTATATGTATTAGTATAGTAACCAATGATAAAGTCAATATTTACAGTGAGAACGTGGGAGAAGTTAGATCTAATTCACGAGAAGAGAAGGTTAAGATGGGATCTAAGAGAAGTCTTCAAAGTTTTGCTAGGATTTGAGAAGGTAAATAATTAAATTGTATTTCCATTAGTAAATGAATTGTTAACCAGGGAGAATAAACTTAGAATTTGGATGGAAAACATTTTAAAAAGTTAACAATTTTTTTCACTCAAGGGCTGTGAAAATGAAGGAATGCAATACTGGCAATTGTGCTGAAACACAATGGGCTGAATGGATTTCCTTCTGTGTTGAAATTTCTGATTGTATAGTTTGCAAGTACAATGACTCAGAGCTAAATACAAAACAAGCCACAGTCATAGCTCTGAGAATGCAGTCAAAAGTAGCAAGGGAGATGTTCTCAGGCTGCACAATCTGAGCATCAAGGGCTCTGCTTGTTTTGTTTCAAAAGAGTTTTTATTTCTTGATTTTATTTAGACTTTGTGTCTTTCAAATTTTTACCTCTCCTAATCCATGAGACTGCCTACGCTGCAGACTTCTGTGCAACCGCCCTCACTGTCACATCATGAGCTTCAATAGGACCGCGCATCTACGGACCATTTCCTTTCAACTTTGCAACATAATCCACCTCTGCTCTTACTTAACCCAGCCATAACTAAAACATGTATTCCACAGCTTTTGATATCTGTTGCCTCAACTTCTCCAGCACCTGACTCAACTGCCTCCAGATCCATTCTACAGAAACATTAACTTATCTAAAACTACACTTCCCATATCCTTTTACTCAACCCAACCTTGCTGATCTCTTGGACCTATGTACCAAACAGTCCACAATCCACTGATTCTGGCCTCTTTGTTGCCTTTCCTTTGCTGACTCAGTGGAAGAGTCATCAACCATTTTAACCCTAGCTACTACCTGTAACTTCCTGCCTAAACCTCTCAGCCCTGTTTTTCCTGTCTTTTTAAATTTAAAAACCTATCTTTTTGACCATTTTTCAGTCATCCCTCTGTCTCGCTAATACTTAATTTTCACTCTAACTGTGACAAACCTTGATATTTTCTGCACTAAAGGCACTATGTATTTCTATATGAGCAGCTTTGTCTCTGAGTCAGGAGACTGTATGTTCAAGTCCCATACAAGAGACTTGAAAACAAAAACTAGGCTGACCATTAGTACTGCGCTATCAGAGGCACCATCTCACAGTTAAGACAAAACCGAGGCTACATCTCCCCTCTCAGGTCACTCTTTTAAAACTGCGGGCCGCCTTTTTAGGACAGAGATTAGAAGAATTTTTTTCTCTGAGGGTTGTGCAACTTTGGAATTCTCTGCCTCAGAAGGCGGTGGAGGTGGGGTCATTGGATATTTTTAAGGCAGAGGCAGATAGATTCTTGTTAGGCAAAGGAATCAAAGGTTATCGGGGTTAGATGGGAATGTGGAAATCGAAACACAGGAAGATCAGCCATGATCTTATTGAATGGCGGAGCAGACTTGAGGGGCCGAATGGTCTACTCCTGTTTTTATTTCTTATGTTCTAGGTTCTTAGAAATGACCCCATGGCACATTTTGAAAAAGCACAGAGGAGTTCTCCTCGTGCCTTTGTTAGGAAATAGAGATAGGTTAAATAAGTTATATTTGTATTTGTGGGTGTTAGGAATAGGTTTTAGCTTTAAAGTTCAAGTTTGATTTGTATTTCTGTATTTGTGTATTAAGAAAAGATCAAGTTGAGTTTTAGTTTCACTTTAAAAGGTGCCTGCATTTCTAATTAGTTTTATGACTCCTAAAGAGAAGGTTAAGCAAATGAGTAGAAAACATTGTGATATTGCATAGCAACAGGGGTCCAGAGAGGCAGGCCCCACCCCCAACGCGCGCACGCACACACACAAAAACTAAAGAAACAGCAGTTTTGAGTTCAATTTGAAGATAGCTGCCAAGCAGAAGCATCCTAGAAGGGACAGATAGCCAGCCCCAAGCTAAAGAAGAAAGCCCCCGAATCCAGGGGGTTGGAACAGGAGGAAGTCCCAAGAAGACCTTTTAATCAAAGGGAGGACACAAACCTGGAAAAGGCCTTGTTAAGTGAAGTTAGAGTGAGGAGCAGAGAAAGGCTTCAAGCTTAAAGAAAAGTCAGAAGGTTCAAAGAGACAACTAAAGGTCTTTAACTCATTGCTATGTGCATAGGAAGCAGTGGTGTACTGTTGACAGCTGAGTCAGTGGGAGAGAGTGCATGGAGGAAAGCTTGAACGCATGTGGTGACCCAGGGGAGAGGAACATTGGAACACGAGTTTGAAACCCTAGAGGTGAACCCTTGCGGAAGGCCTCTGAGAGAAAACTTTGGTTTGGGAGAAGCTTCCAAGGTGAGTTCTTGAAGAGTGGAAATTGGAAACCCTTAAGACCATGAGAAATAGGAACAGGAGTAGACCATTCAGCCCCTCAAGCCTGTTCCACTGTTCAGTAAGATCATGGCTGATCAGCTTGTGTTTCGAATTCCACATTGCCATCTACTCCCAATAACCTTTGATTCCCTTGTCTAACAAGAATCTATCTGCCTCTGCCTTAAAAATATTCAATGACCCTGCCCCCACCGCCTTCTAAGGCAGAGAGTTCCGAAGTCGCACAACTCTCTGAGAGAAAAAAATTCTCCTAATCTCTGTCCTAAAAGGGCGACCCCTAATTTTAAAGCAGTGCCCCTAGTTCTGGACTCATCTACAACAGGAAACATCCTTTCCACGTCCACCTTGTCAAGACCGTTCAGGATCTTGTATACTTTAATCAAATCACCCCTCACTCTTCTAAATTGCAGTGGAAACAAACCCAGTCTGTCCATCCTTTCCTCATAAGACAACCCACTCAGTCCAGATATCAATCTAGTAAACCTCCTTTGAACCGCCTCCAACACATTTAACATCCTTCCTTAAATAAGGAGACCATAATTGCACACAGTATTTGAGGTGTGGTATCACCAATGCCCTGTATAACTGAAGCATAACATCCTTACTTTGTGTGAAAGACAGACTTCAGTGAGACTGGTTGGCTCACAGTGTGGTAAACGTCTTGGGGGAGTTGAGGAGAGATCAATAGCGTCTGTTTGGCGTGACATCCATCATTTGGTTTCAGTGTGGTGTGTCTGATCACAGGTCGCTCACTGGTTTACATGGACTGTGTACTTACTTCGAACATTAGAGTATAACTTAGCTTTTGTAACTTTTGTTATCCTCACCAATCTGTATATATCTGTAAAGGTATAGTTGTGGGTGAAGGAGTATTGTAATATAGTTCAACTTTTCTTGTTAAACAAATATTTTACCCTTTTGTTAAAAGTTCATTAGCTGACTCCGGTAACTCTGTTCAGTAGCCGCTCTCCACGTATCTAATCAAACAAATTAAAAGTTAGGACCTATCAAGCTGGGTTTCACTCAGGGATCAGGCTTGACTAATGGTAACATCAGCTGGGATCATAGCACCTTGGCCAACTTTTTTGCCGACATTGCTGCAGTGACTACCTTTCAAAAATGCCTTCATTGGCTTTAAAGCACTTTGGAATGCCTTGAGGTTGTGAATGTGCCATATAAGTGCAAGTTCAGGTCCCTCCCAGTTTATTCACAGAAGCATCACTTGCTATTAGCCCATAGAGCCATCTTTATACAGTTTTGAACATGTGTTACCAGGCGGTTCCTGAAACCTAGGGCCTTTGATAACATTAAATGAAGCATTCAGGGTGATAAAATACAGTTGACATTAATGGGAAATGAAGACCTTGTGTTAATTAAGAGAAAATATATTTCTCAATCAGTTTAGTGCAAACCTTCCCACTGTATTTGCTTACAATTGGGATGCAAATATTTTTAATGTAATGTTTAAAATATCATATCCATTTTTATCATATTACTATATTGCTTTATTCAGTGAGGGACCTGAATCACTGGAGCTGTAAATGTGTGCAAGTAATGTAAGAGTTCATTGCCCTGTTGTCTTTTACTTTTACTTGGTGCTTTTTATTGTGCTTTTATGTAAATACAAATTACATATCGCAATATGTTTATTTCTTTGTATTTATTCTTCTCAAATACTTGTACCCCTGCGTCTCCCCCCCCCCCCCCCCCCC
The DNA here is from genome assembly GCF_017639515.1 of Carcharodon carcharias. Lineage (NCBI taxonomy): Eukaryota > Metazoa > Chordata > Chondrichthyes > Lamniformes > Lamnidae > Carcharodon > Carcharodon carcharias. The sequence continues at coordinate 8,469,472 of NC_054479.1, forward strand.
CCAACTTGGGCATCTCTCCTCTTGGTAAAGGCTGCCCATCTCCAGGTATATTCCTCTTTCCCCTTTTATCTCTAGCAGTTTGGAAATATAGTCATGGTCACTATTGGTACTGTTCAGTTATTGCCCAAAGGAGGCCAAATTCAAGCAGAAGGAGGCGGGTTGGTGTCATTCCTCTTCTCAAGAGAAATTCTCTAGGTGCAATGCTCTGTTTCCATAAAGCATTGCCCGTTCTTAGTTCACCTGCTACTTGGCTGCCAATTCCCTGTTTTTATTCTTCTCCTTCTCTCATGGGCCATTATTATACAGTCCCCCACTCCATATCCCCTTTGACAGGGGCAGATGACTTTGTTACTTTCTATCACTGCGCTGAGCTGACAGAGGATATGGCATTGATGTGAGATGACACCTGTTACTATTAAATAGTTGTTCACTGAACATTCTACTCTGTCATTATCTTTTCGCACCTCCAGCCCACCCACCCACCCTTCCAGATGAAATCCTTCTTCACAAGGAGCTGTTCTGCCCATCTGAATTCCACAGCTGCATGCAGAAAATATTTATAAACTGCCTGGTGACTTTGTTTTTGGAAGCAAAATGTTATAGCTGCTTTTGCATTAGTGCTGTTTAATGAGGGTTCCTGAAGAACAATTTTTCCTAAGCCAGGTTCTGGTACTCACACCACTAATTCTGGCATTAGCTCTGTGGTAGACTGTGGTAGAGCTAGTTTATCATGGTGCCAGGATAAGGGCGCCAGGTTGCATACCAATAACACTAGCTTTCGAGGGGCCATTCTCCCAAATCTGAATTTAAGAAAAGCTGACATATAAGCAACTCATGTTCATAAATTGGAAAATGTGGCTCAGACTGCACATTGGACCTTCATTTAATATTTCTCTTAAAACTTACACTAGTTATAGTCAATTTGTATAAAATATAACATACATACCAAAGACCAACTTGGTGCACGTTCCCTCAAATTATTGTAATAATTCCTGTAAAAGCAGTTAACTCCAAAGAACACCGTTGCATTGTACCAAGACCAAATTATATCCAGATTGCAATTTTTGGGATATAACTCCAAGAATACTGTGAGTTAGCATGTTATCTAGGTCTGTACATACTTCTAATTCTACTTTATAATATTTTCAGATGTCATATACAAAAGATGTGCGAATTTCGAAAGCTGAAAAGGCCTTCAGTACTCAAAGGGTTAATCCTCCAACCAAACAAGTGAATATCCTTTTTTTATTTGTTTTTATAAATGTGCAGGGCATTTAACCTTTGGAGGACAAGTAGAGCATGTTTCAAGGTTCTTTTTACCATATGCAACACTATCATTAGAAATTCACAGCATAAATAATTTCAAAAATGTTGCTGTGTATCACAAAATGTATATTGAAAAGCTGCCAAATAAATATTTTGTCCAAAAGTTTAAATCATTATTCTCAACCAGATGATGATCCCTTTGTTCCTGTGCTATTTGTGACTAGGGAAAAAATAGAAATAAATGTAGCGTAAGATTTGAGTTGCTTCCTTAAGGCAATATATTAGAAACTGTTAGGCCATTCACCAGTGCTGTCAAAAAGGTCCTTGAGACTATCGTTCATATTTTATTTTATTGGTTGGGGTTGGGGGGGAGCTATTAACCCTGTTTCTGAGACCGTGGCTAATTCCAGTCTAGCGAAAATAAACAATCTGAAGATATGTTTAAAAACTTTCTTAGTCATTCTTAAAATAGAAGTGCTCTTTCCACATGAGGAAAGCAAAGACTCTGGGGAGAAGTGGGGGAAAATGGCATCTTAATTTATTTTTCCCCTCATTGTTAATTGACGAGAAAGCTTTTCTCTACTAATGAAAGGTGGCTCTGTTTGGGCTCTGTGAATGCTTTGTCGCATGCTTTGTATAGCTTTCAAGTCCCAATATCAGTGCACAAAACCAACAGTGTATGCTCCCAAAATCAGATTTTCTTATCATTTCTTCCTCTGTGGGGTAATTGGAACTTAGCAGTATATTAAGAGTCTGATAAGTGACATTCATATTTTGTTGTTTTGACCTAAGGAAAGCAGGGAGCATTTTTGCCTTCTCTTTTATTTGTCATACTAATCCCTTTGATGTTTGTACTGCTCTAGGATTCTATATACAGCCATGCACAATGGTTAAAAGGGTTTTTGCTGTTTCTTGACCCGTCAGCTTAAGAACTTGCCGTTTTTTAGTAAATTGAATGGATCACCTTCATTATCATTTAAATGAGCCCTGTATCCTTCCAAATGCTGAAATTTGAATGTGGTTGTAAAGCTGTGATAATTTGAAATATTCATTCCCTCAAGGGTAACATTTCAGAGGCACTGAATGCCATTGTTACACATTCTCATATTTTTCTGGGTGAGATGGGAAAATAGACTGGTAATTGTCTGCTGAGCCTCTAGAATGGGTGCTCCAGTTAGTCAAGACATTGGCTCTAATTGTCATGGGGGGGTTGCTGATGAATCATGGTGTATGCGTGCAGCAGCCAGGGCCAAATTGAGTGATATAGCCAGAGCTATGTGCAAATTGGCAATTATTAGCACAGCAGAAAGGCTGGCAGGTGTAGAATGCCTTCTGAGCTTTTGATTGAAATAGGAAATAGCAAAATTTCTGTGATGAAGACTAGCTGATTGGGGCTGATGAAGCAAGCAAGGCTGGCTAGCTCAGAAACCTGACTGAAGCAGAGGTAAACCGATTATTGCAATATTTGATTAAATTCTGATTACAGCAGTGGTCGATTATTAATTTCATAGCTGAATACTCTTCCAACTAGCACATGTTTGCTAAAGAGCCAATGATTAGTACCTATCTTATGATAAAAAATGTTTCTTCAGCAGCTTCTCTGCTGCTTTTGTGTCATTCGCAGTAATTTGTGTCACAGTTTATCATCAAACAGATGGTCACTCTTGGCTGATATCCATCCATTGGATTTATGATGATGCTTGCTTTACACTAGTCAGTTGTGATAGAAGGACCAAGGTAGTGGAAATAAACAGATGCCAAAATATTTTGAAATTTGTGCTGTACATTGCACATTTGCTAATGTTCAAGTTTTACTTCCACACATTCTGATTGGAAGGTTTCTGCAAAGACATGCTGCCACAGAAAATATTTGAAAAGAAAGAATAAGAAAGACCTGTATTTCTATAGTGCATTTTGTGATCTCAGGGCCTCCCAAAGTGTTTTACAGTTAATGAAGCACATTTGAAGTGTAGTCACTGTTGTAATGTAGGTGATACGGCGGCCAATTTGCACACAACAAGCTCCCACAATTAGTAACATGATAATTGCCAGATAATCTGTTTTTTGTGATGTTGATTGAGGGATAAATATAGGCCAGGATGCTGGGGATGACTTCCCTGCTCTTCAAAATAGTGTCATCTGAGAAAACAGACAGGGCCTTGATTTGAAGTCTCATCTGAAAGATAGCACCTCTGACAATGCATAATTCCCTCAGGTCCCTCAGTACTACACTGGAGTGTCAGTTTGCATTTTTGTGCCCAAATCTTTGGAGCAGGACTTGAACCCACAACCTTTTCACTCGGAGGGGAGAGCACTACCAACTGAGTCACAACTGAAGCACTTTGTTGGACTTTGATTTATCCCCAATTTTGTCCTCTTCTCACTGAGGATGCTGACATTTTCTGAAGTATGGTTCCACAGGTATTCTCCAAAAGTGGTTTAGATAGCGACTATTGACCCTGGTTGACATCACATATGGGCTCAATCATGCTCTCACCCAGAAGTCACACTCCGTCTTTGTAGAGGTAGAGTGTAAATATGTGCTGTTCTTCACGTTCTCCCTCACCCACTGCTACTTAGTAATATAGGGCACTGAGTTGACACCCTAGCGCTGTAGCGGCAGCTAACTTGGCAGAGGCCAGGAATTGAACCTGGGACCTTCTGGTTGTGTGGCTCAGTAATGCACTGCCTGGTACACTTATACATTAAACCAGACAAAGTCTTATTTTAAGAAATGAGATATTTCTTTCCATTTCAGATGTTCCTGCTATGTCATTTTACAAGGAGCATATATATGGCAAATTGTGTATTTTATACATATATATTTCTAACGATGTATTGCAATATAGAGAGAATTCAGTACATTGAAACCTATGGTTCTTAATCAAATTATATAAAAGGATCAGCATCGCTTTGGTTGAACACTATATATCTCAGCACTGTAACCTTTTTTAAATATTTAAATAAGTCCGATCAGTCAAAATGGTAACCGTAGTACCCAAAACATACAGGCCTGACAAAATGTGAAACAATATAGTGGTAAAATATGTAACTATGTCTATTAACAAAGAAAGCATGGTTGAAAACAGACCAATTGCCAGAAAATATGCATAATCACCTCCACTACTCTACAATAGGCCTGTAATTGTTAAAAGTTGTTAAAGGGTTTGATATGCGGTGTTAAAAAATGTGCAAAATCTAATGCATTCTCCTCCTTTCTTTTCCCCCACAGAGTTCTGCTCATTCGTTTTCAGGACGAGGATACTCTGTAAGTCATTGCAAATCGTTGAATATCATACATCAGTTCTCTTGGGTATTAGTGCCTTGTTTCAGAGCTAATTGCGTATATTTCGGAGTATACATGCACATACATCCACTTACACAAAGTAATAAATTGCAGAAGTGGCCTTCTAGCATGGGATTTCATTATATGATAACGGTATATGTTAGTTCCTTCTTGGTTTATAGAAGTTCTACAATTGTGAAAAGAATGGGCTGGATTTAGCTATTCTCAGCACATTTTAATTGCCCTTCTCAATCTTATTACCAGCCTAGCATATGTTTAAATTTCAGCCATTTGTATCTTGTGTCCCTTTTGAATAGTTGCTTTAAATCTGATTCCAAGATTCTTGTAAATCCTTGTAAAATTGGATCTACAGGGCTACTGATTTAACAAATAAATGTTGGGCATGGCTTATGATTCCTGGTTTTTGGTTTTATATTTTTTCTCTGGATGTGGGTGACTTTGGCCCATCCCTGGTTACTATGAGAAGTTGGCAGTGAGACCTTTTCTTTCCTCGGTCATTTGAGCAACAGGTGTGAGACTGCAATCTAGAGGTCAAACCTGTTGGGATGGCACGTTCTCAATCCTGAAGGGCCAATCAACTGCCAGTACCAATCACCAAGGCTGGGATCTAGCACTGCTCTGATTCTTTTTGCTCTCCAGCCAGAAGGCTAATGGGAATGCTGTTTAAAAATGAGGCTACCCCATATCAATAAATGACATAGAATTGTGGACTATACCCATGGAATGAAACCGAGGTGTCCTGCTTGCACATGCAACATTTTGCTTAACATGTTGGGGCTCAGTATTGGCAAGACTGCTTGTATTTCTGAATTATTTCTGCAATTAGTATTTTTCAGTGCTAAAATTTTAAGTTTTCAAGAACTGATAATGGGTGTGCTTCAGCAAGTTTTTTAAAAAAGCAAGAATCCACACTGATGAACAAGAATCTGAACTCTGTGTATATTGTTAGCAGCTATTGTTGAATTGCAATTGGCTGATGATGGAGGTAAATTTTTTGGAGTGTCTATTTCTTTCAGATTCTACATAAACTATGGTTTGCAGGAGTATAGAATGTACTGCTGTGAGGTACTGATACATCAATAATAGTGGACCAGGCACTGCTTGGTAAAGTGAGAAATGACTGGATGATTAGCAACCTAAACTAGGACTCAAGCCTGTCATTCTTCCACAGATCCTTAGCTTGATTTCACCTGAGGTTCATAATTGTCACTCAGTCACACAACATAAAGACTTGGATTTCCACAACATTCTTGTTAAAATATATTGTACTTCAGTAATGTCATAATCTTTAAAAGCCCAAAACACTGCTTCAGCTCCCATTTGATACACTGTTCCCAGTTGAATCTGGTATGAAATTATTTCATGGTCAGGATCATTGTTGATGCCTTTCACTTATGTGATTTCTAATTCTTCCACCAATGCAGATAAAAATAAGAAAGGATTAGAATCTGTAGTAGCCAAAGAAATTCCATTTTCCGGAAAGTTAGCAGCTTGGTTTCTTGGTTCTGGAGATATATTTACTATTTGAGTGAATTACCTGTTTCTCTCAATATTATACTCATTCTTGCAAGTTTGGGGAGTATTTTCCCCAAAAATTGTTTTCATATTGCTCCATTTTAGTGCTGTTCATACAATTGATAGCTATTGTGTAACAAATCACTTTGGTGACTTGGGCATCAAAACAGTATAATCTGAGTTTGACAAGCTCACTTTCCCATGATTTTATGGCTGATTGTGTTCAATTAATGGGATTGGATACAGAAAATGATCTTTAATTTCTCCTAAGGGGCGATAACTTCAGTCTACACTTTCAGAGCAAAGCTTCATTTCCCATAGGTAACCCATGGCTACCTGATCCACAGAGGGTTGTCAGAGTGTTTCAGCCTAAAGATGTGGAGTTCATTCTTTTTGATTCTATAGGCTTCTGAGAGGCTGTAATTATATTTGTAAACACAGGCATTCTGTCTTATGTTAATCAATGAATAACAGCCAATGTACATCAACAAAGATAGGTAGGAAAGTAAGCTGCGACGAGGACATAAGGAGGCTCCAAAGTGACATAGATAGATCAAGTGAGTGGGCAAAGATCTGGCAAATGGAGTACAATGTGGGCAAATGTGAAATTGTCCATTTTGGCATGAAGAATAAAAAAGAAGCATATTATCTAAATAGTGAGAGGTTGCAGATCTCTGAGATTCCGAGGGATCTGGGTGTCCTAGTGTATGAATCACAAGGCTAGTATGCAGGAACAGCAAGTCATTAGGAAAGCCTGTTGTTGTTTATTGCGAGGGGAATTGATTACAAAAGTAGGGAGATTATGCTTCAGTTGTACAGGGCACTGGTGGGACCATCTGGAATACTGTGTACAGTATTGGTCTCCTTATTTGAGGAATGATATAAATGCGTTAGAGACAGTTCAGAGAATGGTTTACTAGACTCATATCATGAATGAGTGGGTTGTCTTATGGGGAATGGTTGGACAGGTTTGGCTTATATCCACTGGAGTTTATAAGAGTAAGAGGCGACATGATTGAAACCTTTAAGATCCTGAGGGGTCTTGACGGAGTGCATTTGGAGAGGATGTTTCCTCTTGTGGGAGAATCTAGACCTGGTTTAAAAATAAAGGGTCGCTCACTTAAGGCAGAGATGAGGAGAAATTTTTCTCTCAATGGGTTGTAAGCCTTTGGAACTCTGCCTTTTGAGGAAGAGAGTCTGAATATTTTTAAGGCAAAGCTAGATAAATTCTTGATAAACAAGGGGGTGAACGGTTTTCAGGGGGAGGCAGGAATGTGGAGTGGAGGTTACAATCAGAGCAGCCATTATCTTATTGAATGGCAGAACAGGCTCGAGAGGCTGAGTGGCCTACTCCTTCTAAATCGTATGTACGTTCGCATGAGCCAACAAAAACTTAGCAACAGCAACCTCCATGCTCCCACACTGACATACTGGGTCTTGTGACCTCTTAAAAGTTGCATGTGATGACCAGAAACAGGGATTGGTAATTAAAAGTCATTGTCCAAATGTTGAACTTGGACTTGCTGAACAAAGTGCTTGATTATTGAATGATTAAAGCTATTTATCCTCCAAATGCCAGTAATACAGTGAGGAGCTTGTAGTACCGCAAAGTGAAAGGATACAAGTTCAGTTTCTCCACTCTACTTAAATCCTAATGTCAACTGCACTCCGGTGCAGTCCCAATCCTTTCCTGAAAGGGAGGGCAAATTAAAGGATCAATTTACACCACCAAAGTACTATTTTACCCTGTGCCAGTCTGAAGAGCAATATCAGTGGACATTTGGGAGCAGGTTGCCTGACTTTTCAGTCATAGATGTTTTACTGGGTGGGAGTGGGTGTTGGTGGCTGATAGGGGTGTTCTTTATTTGCAAAAATATACTTTTAGATATTTTATGAATAAAGAAAATTACAAAACATTTTGGAATGGGCACTAAAAAATGCAGTGATATTCAAATTTTCTACATAGATCATGTTGCACTTTGAGGTGCTTCGATACAAATCATACAGTGGTCTGCACATAACGTCCTGGAGGCCCTGCAGGAAAAGGAGTTGGCGGATCCTGTCAGATGGTTCCCTGAACAGACTGTCAAAGTAATTTGACAGAATGCCCCATCACAGAACTTTCAAACAAGCACCAAGGTATAGCATAGCTCGTGGTGAGAAAGACCTTCTCCATCAGGTCCTTCCTACATTCCTGGAGTCTCACTCCCTCCACACGTTACTGTCAAGGTGGCTGTGATGGGCAAGAGACTATTGTCCACCTCTTTGTGGAATGTGCTTCGCAAAGAAGGTCTGGAGAGAGATGCAGTGGCTTTTGTCAAGGTTCATCCTGAGCACCTCTGCTCAATGGGCTGTTCAAATATCAACCACAGCTGGAGGATCATCAACTCGGTGAAAGATGCTCTTTCGTCTGCCCGAACTTTGTTGGTCTTCCAATGCAAAGACTTATCCTCGACCGAGCGTTGAAGACTGGCACATTCCAAAGTCCAGGCATATGTGCCAAGGAATGCACTAAAGCTTGGGGCAGCCACCTCAGAAATGCAAGGTCGCTATCTAAGGCCTTTCAGCCATAGTGCACTGAGGGGCTGAAAATTGTATAGAACCCCTCGGGCTGTATGACTCACATTGAAAGTATACAGTAAATATTACATGTACCACAATTGTATTGAAGCACCTCAAAGTGTGACATGATAGGGGAAAAGGGGTGTGAAGGAGAAAATAAGATTGATGCTTCTCACCAATAGCTGCCATTTCCTTGAGCTGAGATATTCATTAATGCGGAAGTAGAATTGACTGAATTATAACGTTTCCTAAAATTATATTATGATGGTATAAATAGCACAGAATTGAACATGTGGCATGATTCTGCTCTCCCCTTAGTATATAAATAAATGCATTAGACATTTGTTTTTATAGCACCCGTGGGCTTTATAAAATCACAGTGGCCCTCTCTTTGTGATAAATTATTTCACTTGACAGTTACCAGCACATCAGCTTTACCTGCATTTCATGTGTGACTAATACAGCCAGTCTTGCAAATGCAGGTTTTCCTTCCATTGTTCTTATGGAACTTGCTGTAAGCTACAGGGTTGTCTGGTGTTATAACTGCACTCTGCTTGAAAGTTTGTGTGTGCATACATTTACAAAGGTTGGGGATACTTTATGTGAGGGTGATGTAATCACATGAGGCAGAATTTGTAAATCAAAAGTCATGTCAAAAGATATAAACCTTATCGTGGGGGAGGGGGTGTAAGTTGAGAAGACCTCAACACAACTCATTGATAGAAAAAGTAGCTTTACAAACATTGAAGGGAATGAGACGATAGAAAATCAATCCTAACAGAAGAAAATTTACTGAACAATGTAAAATAATTGTACTCTTTGACTCCCAAGAAAAACCTTGGTAACAGTCTATCTGCTGCATTTTGAGAGCTCTTGGCTGCGTTAACTGAAACCGTGTGGAAGCTGAAGTCACCAGCCCTTAAGGAGATACTGGTATTTAGTATTTAATTGAAGGTCCAATTTAGGTTAATCTTCAATCTATGCTGAGATAGTCAATATCAGCCTGGACAGTAACTGGAACATAACATTGCCTACTCTGGTTTGTGACCTCCTGCCTCCAACTGCCTCAGTCAAACAGCCTTTTTTTTCCTCCTCCAGTATTTTAATTGACAAATGAAAGTGTTCAAAGAAAATGACAGAAGCACAATTTTTTTTAATGCACCTCTGACTTTTCAGTTAAGTGCTTTTTTTTATTCGTTCATGAAATGTGGGCATCTTTGGCTGGGCCAGCATTTATTGCCCATCCCTAATTGCCCTTGAGAAGGTGGTGGTGTGCAGCTTTGCCTTGCCCCTCCCTATCTCTAAGCTCCTCTAGCCCAATTTTCCTTTGAGAACTTCGTATTCCTTCAATTTTAGCCTCTTGTACATGCCCAAGTTTGCCCCACCTTTGGTGACCATTCTTAAGTCATCAAGATCTAGACTCTGGAATTCCCTTCCTAGATTTGCCTGTCTTTCTCCCTCTCCATAAGACAATCCTTAGAACTGACCTCTGACCAAGCATTTGGCCTCTTGTCCTAATGGCTCCCCCTTTGGCTCATGTCAATTTGTTTTCTCTGATTAAGCTCCTGTGAAGTACCTTAGGACAATTTATTATGCTGCAGGTACTATATAAATGCAAGTCATTGTTTTGGGCAACTCATGGAAACCCATGTGAAGGAACTAGATGGAAAGCTCTGCATTTGTTATAAATATAACCCCATTGTAGCAGGTGATTACGTTCTTGTTTTCATAATGCTGGAAGACTAGGGCCGGGATTTCCTGGCCCCACCGCCGGTGGGCATCATTGCAGGCGGGACAGGAAGATTTGGAGAGCCATTGACTTTTAATGGCTCTCCAAACGTTCCCAGCCCGCCTGTGACGATACCCATCAGTGTCGGGGCCAGAAAATCCCGCCTTAAATTTTTACATACATGCTATTAAACCCAGCACCTGTCTCCTAGTCCCAGACTCAGTGAGGTCCGTGAAAAACTGGATTTAGCACACCAATCATAGAAACCTCGGTGCAAACCTGCCACTTGCCTTTTTAACTGCAGCTGCATATCTTAGGAATGGAGGAATGATAAGTGAATGAGTAACGAGAATTAAAGAATAAAATATGTCCAACGAAAATAAAGGCTTATTAATCGTTTAGGAAAATTAACTGGAGGAGTTAAGTCAGAAAACATCCAAACATATGAATTAGGAACAGGAGTAGGCCATTCAGCCCCTCAGGCCTACCCCGCAATTCAATACAATCATGGCTGATCTGACTGTGGCCTCAACTCCACTTTCTTGTCTACCCTCTTTGTCTACCTTTTGACTCCCTCGTCAACCAAGATTCTGTCTAATTCAGCCTTAAAAATACTGAATGACCCTGCTTCCACCACTCTCTGGGGAAGAGAGTTCCACAAACTCATGACCCTCAGAGAAGTTAAATTTCTCCTCATCTCTGTCTTAAATGGGAGATCCCTTATTTTTAAAATGTATCCCCTAGTTCTAGTCTCTCTTACAAGGAGAAACATCTTTCAGCAACCACGCTGTCAAATCCCCTCAGGATCTTATATGTTTCAATAAGATCACCTCTCGTTCTTCTAAACTCCAATGGATACAGACCCAACTTATCCAACCTTTCCTCATAGGATAACTCCCTCATGCCAGGAATCAGTCAAGTGAACCTTCTCTGAACTGCTTCTAATGCAGTTATGTCCTTTCTTAAATAAGGAGACCAAAACTGTACACCATACTCCAGATGTGATCTCACCCACACCTTTTACAACCTTAGCAAAATATTCTTACTTTTATATTCCATTCCCCTTGCAATAAATGACAGCATTCCACGTGCCCTCCTAATCACTTGCTGTACCTGCATACTAACTTTTTCTGATTCATGTATCAGGACACCGAGATCTCTCTGTACCATAGGGTTCTGCAATCTTTCTCCATTTAAACAAATGCTGCTTTTCTATTCTTACTGGCAAAGTGGGCAAGTTCACTTTTTCCCACATTATGCTCCATCTACCATCTACCAAATTTTGTCCACTCACTTAACCTATCTATACCTCTTTGCAAACTCATTATGTCCTCTTCACAACTTATTTTCTTACCTATCTTTGTGCCATCAACAAATTTAGCAACCATACATTCGATCCCGCCATCCAAATCATTAGCATGAATTGTAAATAGTTGAGGCCCGGCACTGATCCCTGTGGCACTCCACTCATTACTTCTTGCCAATCTGAAAATGACTCATTTATGCCTACTCCCTGTTTCCTGCTAGTTAACTCTTTATCCATGCTAATATGTTACCCCCTACATCATGAGTTCTTATTTTGTGTAGTAACTTTTGATGTGGCACCTTGCCAAATGCCTTCTGAAAATCTAAATAACACCGCATCCGCAGGTTCCCCTTTATCCAAGTTGCTTGTTACTTTCTCAAAGAACTCTAATAAATTAGTCAAACACAAATTCTGTTTCACAAAACCATGTTGACCCTGCCTGATTACATGATTTCCCAAGTGCCCTGCCATAACCTCCTTAATAATAGATTCCAGGATTTTCCCTGACAGATGTTAAGCTAACTGACCTGTAGTTTCCTGCTTTCTGTCTCCCTCCTATCTTGAACAGAGGAGTTATATTTACTATTTTCAAATTTGATGGGACCTTTCCAGAATCTAGGGAATTTTGGAGAATTAAAATCAATGCATCTTCTATCTCAGCAGCTACTTCTTTTAAGACCCGAGCGTGAATTCCATCAGTTTTTAGTTCTAATAATTTTCTCAATACTCTTCATCAGTGATTATAATTGTTTTAAGTTCCTCACTCCCTTTCACCTCGAGATGCACAATTATTTCTGGGATGTTATTTGTATCCTCTATAGTGAAGACAGAGGCAAAATGTCTGATCAATTCATCGCCATTTCCTTATTTTCCATTATTAATTCCCCAGACTCACCCTGTAGAGGGCCAATGCTCACTTTAATTACCCTTTTCCTTTTTAAATACATACAGAAACTCTTGCTTTCTGCTTTTATATTCCTAGCTAGCTTTCTCTCATACTTTAAATTTTTCCCTTTTTTGGCCATTTTTTTTTTAATTCTGTCCAATCTTCACAGAATTATATGCTTTCTCTTTCATAATTGCCCTTGTATAAGTTCAAAAAACTAGTCTTAGACCCACCCTTCTCTCCCTCAAACTGAATGCAAGACCCAATCATGTTATGATCACTGCTACCAAGAGATGACCAGAGAAAGTAACAAGCAACTTGAATAAAGGGGAACCTGCGGATGTGGTGTATTTAGATTTTCAGAAGGCATTTGACAAGGTGCCACATCAAAAGTTACTACACAGAATAAGAACTCATGATGTAGAAGGTTACATATTAGCATGGATAAAGAGTTAACTAACAGGAAACAGGGAGTAGGCATAAATGAGTCATTTTCAGATTGGCAAAAAGTAATGAGTGGAGTGCCACAGGGATCAGTGCCGGGCCTCAACTATTTACAATTCATGCTAATGATTTGGTTGGCGGGATCGAATGTATGGTTGCTTTACTATGAGGTCATTAATTAACCCTGTCTCATTGCACATTACCAGATCTAGAATAGCCTGTTCTCTGGTTAGCTCCACATGCTGCTTTAAGAAATTGACCTGAAAGCACTCTTATGAACTCATCTTCTAGGCTACCTATTCCAATCTGATTCGCCCAATCTATATGTAGATTAAAATCACCCATAATTATCGTTATACCTTTCCCACAAGCCCCATTATTTCTTCCTGTATACTCTGTCCTACAGTATGGTTACTGTTAGGAGGCCTACAAGCTACTCCTACAAGTGGCTTCCTGCCTTTACTGTTTCTTATCTCCACCCAAGCTGTTTCTACACCTTGATCTTTCGAACTAAGATCATCTCTCTCTCTTTTGTGCTTATGTCATCCTTAAACCATATATCAGGATCAGTGCAGTACGGTGCTTGGAAAGGGAGGGAACATACCCTGACACAGTCTAGAGATCAATGTAACAAATTTCCAAATCATTATCTCTTCTGTAATTGCTGTTCATTATGCTCCATATTGTTACTTTTTCTATTTTTTTGTGTAGTTTATTATTATTAATCAGACTTAATGTGATTTAGTTTTAAAGCTTCATTCTCTGGTGACAAGGTCATTGCTATGTTAATGGTATCTGGCAGGATTGTCACTGGAAGTCATAGGATTCTGATTAGATGTGACAGATTTACAAATCACAGGCTGCCACAGATGATGTCCATATTCCTTTCAATTCTGCTAAATTGTTCCATGTAGATGGCTCTGAAGTACTGTATACCTACTAATACAGAAGTTCTGGCAACATTTGGTGTAATTATGACATACTCTAATATTCTTAGACTTGGGTTCCTAAAGCGCTCTTGATGGTTTAATCCTTTCGGTTGACAACTGAACAGGAACCATTTTACTTTTACGGATTGGTGGTGTTTTTTTCCATATTTCAACTTTTTGCATGTTATTTCAGATATCTGGAATTTGTCACATGATAGGTTCCAAAAACAAAATTTATGCTACATTCTAATTAATAAATGCCGAGTCAACGTCTTAGTTTATGGCATGTCTTGCACCACAACCATATAAAATCTTAATGAACCAGAGCAGTACTAACATCCTTGCATTTACTTTATAGAAAAACCATAGCAATAATAAATGTCCAAGTCTTTCTACTTTCTTTTCCTACTGGTTACTCCATACTTAGTTTAATAGTACAACCAGCAGCGAGGATTTTTTTGCGGAGAGTGGGGATGGGGAGGGAGGTGTGCATGGTGACAGATATTCTTCTTGGCTGGCTGGATTCAAGCAGTATCATATCTATGCTACACTTTGTAACATAGTTCTTCACTCCAAAAAGTCAAGGAGAGTGGGACAGGCGGATGGTGTGTATTTCTTCCTAGATGTCCTAAGTGCCATTTTGCAGTGCATGTCATTCAGGGTGAGCCAAACTTTTTACATTCTCTTCCTTTCAAGGTGGATTTGTACTAAATTTCTTTAGTATATTGGGACTAATTCAGCATCTGAATATATGTTAGCCTTGTTCAGTTGATAACACTGTCACCACAAGGCTCTGAGTTCAAGTAACATTCTAGGGCTTCAGCACAAAAATCATGGCTGAAACTCCAGTGCAGTACTGAGGGAATGCTGCACTATTAGAGATGCTGTCTTTTGGATGCAATATTAAACTGAAGCCCCATCTGCCTGCTCGGTTGGATGTAAAAGATCCCATGGCACTATTTTGAAGAAAAGTGAAGGAGTTATCCCCAGTGCTCTGGCCAATATTTATCTCTCAATCAACATCACAAGCAGACTATCTGGTCTCATTATCACATTGCTGTTTGCGGGCACTTGTCGAGCGCAAATTGACTGCCATGTTTCCTACGTTACAACAGTAACTACTCTTCAAAAAGCACTCAATTGGAGTAGAGCACTTTGAGACATCTAGTGGTTGTGAAAAGTGCTATATAAATGCAAATCTTTCTTTTTCTTGACTCCAATTCATTACCTCAAATTGTTCGCCCCTCCACCAGTTGCACACCTATTGCCACCAGTACTTCATGCTAATGCTGTACACTCAAAAATGCTCTTTTAAACGCTAGAAAAGTTTCGAAGGAAAATGGTCAGCATTGTACTGCTTGCTGCATCTGCAGATCAAGTGAGCATCATTTTTTTTTTAAGTGTCTCATTCATCCTCATACTTTACTGGTTACAACATTTAAGCTGCTTTGTTTCTAAAGGGCTTTTTACCTTGCAGCTCAACATACTTTAGGCCTTGGTAGGGAAATGTCAAAATCAACCCCCTACATCATTCTTTTGTGTTAATACTTAAGCCTGCCACTAGTTGGAGACTGGTTGGGAGGATACAGACTATTTCTTCTGCATGTGGAATTGCTTATCACATTTAATGGGCAGGATAACGCTGTTCTGATGAAAATGTATGTGGTGCCTGTCATTGGCCGTTTGGAGGTTAGATAATTCATTCAGTTGCAATCAATGTCACTGTCAGAAGGTAGTGGCGCCTTAACTAGTGCTGTTGTCTAATAAGCTGGCTGCAACAAATCTCACCAATTTGGACAAAAGAGTTCATGTTATTGACAGTTCAGGCCCTGAATGTGGGAGATGCATGTATAATGACTTGAAATTTTGCTAGTTTAGTTTGTTTTTCTACACAAACATTGTAGTCAGTTACAGTAGATTGATACTGTGCACAGACAAGCTTACTCTTGCCATGTTCCGTCAGACCTGGAAATACTTAATCGTCGATACAAGATGCCAAAAGTGAATGAAGTTGCATGCTCCATCAGTGACTCCCCTCATCTTGATGAATACAGCAGATGGTTTGTGGATGGATTATTTGTTTAGTCCACAAACATATATTTCAATGAGGTGGCACAATGTAGTTTCATATCAGTGTTTGTAACCTTGGTGTTATGTGTGATCCCGAGATGAGCTTCCTACTATATATCCATATCATCACCAGGATCATGTATTTCCACTTCCATTTCATTACGCGACCTGAGCTTGCTTCAGCTCATCCGTTGTTGAAACCCTCATCCATGCCTTTGTTACCTCTAGACTTGATTATTCCAATGCCCTCTTGGCCAGTCTCCCATGCTGTATCCTCCACAAACTTGTGGTCATTTAAAAGACTGCTATGAGTGTCCTTACTCATACCAGGTTCTGCTCATCCATCTCCCTTGTGCTAATGACCTGTGTTCCTGGTCTCAATTTTAAAGATCTCGCCCTTGTTTTCAAATCATTTCTTAGCCTTGCTCCTCCCTATCTCTCTTTTGTTCTTCAGCCCTTCAACCCCCTCCTCTTAAAGTCTGCAGTCCGTCACTTCCATCCTTGAGTATTAGCATTCCTGATTTTAATCATTCTACCATTGGTAGCTATGTCTTCCAATGCCACAGCCCTGCTGAGCTCCGGAATTCCCTCCCCATATCTCTCTGCCTCTCTTTACTCTTTAGCCATTCCTAAAAACCTACCTCTTTGACCAAGCTTTTGGTCATCTGGCCTAATATCTCCTTCTGTACCTTGTTGTTCTATTTTCTTTCATAATGCTCCTGTGAAGTGCTATGGGATGTTTTATTATGTTAAAGGAGTCATGTAAATGCAAGTTGTTGTTGTTGTAAAGGAAAGTTGTGCAGTGTGCTACACAACCTGGCATCAGTTTGGTTTCCAGAATATTACATCAGAGTTGATGAAAGATGCATGACAGTTGCAGCCTAGCAGGGGGAGTTTGAAGGGAAAAGGACACAAGTCTTAACAGAGATAAAAACAAAAAAACTGCGGATGCTGGAAATCCAAAACAAAAACAGAATTACCTGGAGAAACTCAGCAGGTCTGGCAGCATCGGCGGAGAAGAAAAGAGTTGACGTTTCGAGTCCTCATGACCTTTCGACAGAACTGACAGTTCTGTCGAAGGGTCATGAGGACTCGAAGCGTCAAATCTTTTCTTCTCCGCCGATGCTGCCAGACCTGCTGAGTTTTTCCAGGTAATTCTGTACATGTCTTAACAGGATTGTTGTATTCTCAAAATTAATATAGGACCATACCCTGTTAGCAAAGAACATAAAAACTAACTTTATAAGGCTTCATAATGGTAGGATCAAAGTTCTTTATGATAAGTTCATGACCTTATCTGTGTTATCATTGGGTGCCACCAAGCAAAGAGTAAGTGTTGCACCAGATGGCGAGTAATTCTAACGCTCTTCCACAACGCTATGTGGTTGGTTTTGGAAAGCACTGACAGTGGCCTGTGAGTAGATTGCTTGCCAATCTGCCCCTTGGCCTGGGACCAAGTGTTGTGCAAGGATGCCCTCAAAAGAGGAAGGATTTTTTTGTGTTATCTCAGCAAAAACTGACATCGAGCTTTGTATTTTGATGCTTGCAGTGTTGTGTTTTTGTGTTCCACAGAACATTTTTATATATATATATATATATATATATATATATGTGTGTTTAAAGTTTCAGTGCACCACTTAGTGTTAAAGCACACACTATTCTTGAGACACCCTGAAATACTGATGGAAAGAAAACTGGCTGAATAAAATGGTGGCTCCAACCAAGTATGTTTTAGGATGCAATTAAATTTCATTTTGGTACCTGATAACCAAAAATAATGTTGCATGCAAATCATAGAAGTCAATAACTTTTGAGTTATGAATTGAATAATCTTCAGCTATTCTGCCTGAGGCTGTAAAAAGACCACTAGGGAGAGAGATCGTCACTGGGAAAAGTCAGGTTTTGGAACAGGAATTGAGATTCTACGCTTAAGGAAAAATGTAGAATGTTGTTTGCATGACCTTCCTTCCATTTGTTTATCTCTTAAATAGGGCGGCATTGAGATGTATTATTTTAGATAATTGAAGATTTAAAAAAAGAAACCTAGCCATGCATCTTATCAGTTGCACTTCTTATCTTTTGGTTTATCACAAAATATGATATGTGTGCAGGGAGGTTTACTATTAGTTACATCAGGCTGGGTTGTGGAGGAAGGGGGAATTAATTTGTGGGAGGCTTGATTCAGGAAGTTCTGAATTACCAGCCCCAGTTTTGTTATCTAGGTAGTATCTGTGGTTGATCCCTCTACAGCTTGTGGCTTACTTCTGGTTTTATAGAAATGCAAACTGAGTGAAGCTGTGCTTCTGTTCCCACATGCTTTGTCAGTTAGATTCTGATGTCTGCGGTTATGCGAGTACTGTAGGTGTCTCGGTGTGGTTACAGCTACAGGAAGAGGGAGACATTTGGCCTGCAGAGACAGGAATAACTCGGTTATCAGATAGTTACCAAAGGCACCGATTAAAAACTGTGCTTTCTGAATCCGTTTCAGAGTGAAACTCCTAGCTGTTACAGCTTTCAAAAATATTTTTTTTAAATAAAATTTCCATATGCCACTGAATACATACAATTGTGTCACAACCATATACACTGCATACTCTCTTGGATTATAATTTATTTTGTAATATGCTACATGTTTGTTGTTCGTGAATGCTTGCCCTACACTAGTTTTGAGTTATTTTCCAATTTTGTTGCAAGTGCACTGTGGTGCAAAACCTGCTGTAGGTTCCAGGAATGCAAAATGTCTGTTCAACACATCTCTTTGGTGTTCAATGTTACCTTATGTCAGGCTGCTAAATTAGATGTTTACCATTTTGGTAAAGGACAGGCTGGAAACACTGTGTTACAGTGACACTGCCTGCATGGCGCATGAGCCATGATTCTACAACCTACACTTATTTCTACTAACTTGTACTAGCTGTGATTATACTCTGTTAACTGTCATTTGATCTGAGGATTCTGCCCACTTCTGGCTGTTTTAGCTTAGATTAACAAAAAAGATAATTGGTGGCACAAGTTGAAGTTTTCAGAAGAAAGAACGGTGCCAGGTGTTATTAAAGAGCTGGAGATTGCTGAAGAAATGTCTACTCTTCCCCCTCCCTTGACCATCAGGAAAAGAGAAACTTGTATTTTTTTGTAGCCTCCTAGGAAATGAATGGTTGCCATCACAGGATACATGCTAAACAAAGAAATAATTTTACACTCTTCCAGTTGCCCAGTAGCAGTCTTGGGTAGATCTTCCAATAGCAAATCATTCATGCGCCAGAACAAAAACAGAAAAGTATCCTACTGTGTTTGCATGGACCTGATGGTTCTTAAAAGGACAGCCTGATGTAAAATCCAAATCTTTTGAATGTATTGATACAATGTTGGTTATTTTATATTGCTTCTACATTTGAGACCATAATTGGGATTCCCTTGGAGAAATTAACCTTTCCAATTTGTTGTCATTAACATTAAACAAACCCAATGGTGCTGATTTTATTTGAAATTAGCTGGTAATCAGGCAAATGTATGTTTTCATTTAAAAAGTCCCTGTTAAGAGATATCAGCTGTGTAGGTATCCTGCCACCTTGTTAAAGAAGCATGCAAGGTATATTATTGGGGATGACCAGTTTTGCCAAAAATAAGGAATTTTTTTTGCCTAGCCTGATGTTGACTAAATGTTTATTTACAAGATGTTATTCCTGACAATGTGAACACATTGCAACTTTAAGTAATATGTACCTACATTGCCAGAAAACATCTGTATTTAGTAATTTGTAGATGTCATACCCACTAAAATGTTTTACTATACCTAAGATTAAAGTAGCTGGCTGTGACCTATGTATCATTTTAATGCCCCATCAAGTGCTGTATATTCCCAAATCCTGCCAATGAATCAGCATTATCCCAAAGGGATTATGAAAATGTAATCAGGCTAAATTGGAAATCTTTTGTGGATGAGGTGTTTTTTGAGCCCTAAAATGCCAGTCCATAAAAATGAGTCCTGGATCCTCTAATGCTATAGGGTTATAAACATCTGACATATAAATTTGAAAAAGTGTACAATTACATTTATTTTTGGAAGAGGGCTGTATTCTAGTGCAAATGAATGAAGCTCTTCAAAATTAATGTCTGGATGCTGAGAATACTTCCAAGTGCCAGACAGAAACTTTATTGCTTAGTCCTCTGTTCTAAAAGACTTTAGGATTAACAAAAGGAAATAGAATTCAACAGTACTTGGCATGTTATTCCTTATGGACGAGTCCCTTAATAATGCTATGTACTGCTATATAACCGTAGTATTCTAGGACAAGGATCTTGGATTTTAAGACTATTTAATCATTATAGCTAGATGATTGTCTGCTTTATCAAGCAGCAGATTGGTACATTGACCTGCAAATTTGCCAATCAGTTATAGAGGCAAGTATAAACTTGCTAGTCTTCAGAAACATCATCAACTTTAACTTTTGCTTTTCAGCCTTAGCAAAAATGTACATGATCTAGGTACAGGAAAAATCGCCCCTATAGTGGAGTATTGTTGTTCTGCCACTAGGTGACACTTGTATATTTAGCAAATACGTTGTATTAAAAGTATGAAAAATATATAGAGGTTGAATGTTATTGCTGCACCAGTTTCTTCCAATTAGTACATTGAACTCAAAATGGATATTGGCATCTAGATAAACTCTTAATTACAGATTCTAGACTGATAGCATATCAATTGGCTTGAAAACTCTGTTCATTTAGGTTGAATGCATATTAGATGACCAATCTGACATTGCCTATTTAACTTTTGGGGGTGGGGGAGACAGTAGCATAGTGGTAATGTGACTGTATTCGTAATCCAGAGGCCCTGCCCAATGCTTTGGGGACACGGTTTCCAATCCTATCACGGCAGCTGTTGATTTTAAATTCAGTTCATTAATAAATCTGGAATTGAAAGCTACTCTCAGTAATGGTAACCATGAAACTATCTCAGATTGTTGTAAAAACCCCATTTGGTTCAATAATGTCCTTTAGGGAAGGAAATCTGCCATCATTACCTGGTCTGGTCTACATGTGAATCCAGACCCACAACAATGTGGTTGACTCTCAATTGCCATTAGGGATGGGCAACAAATGCTGGCCTTGTCAGTGATGCTCACAGCCAGTGAAAGATTTTTTTTTAAATCCATGGAAATTGAAAGTTGACTTCTGAACATTTTGGGGGGCCTTATTTTTCAGTAGCAGTAAGAATTTGCCTTTGAATTTCAGGATGTGCAGGATTTGATTTGCTTAAACTCAACACCCCCCCCCCCACCCCGGTTTATCAACAGGGATAATGATATAGTATTTTATAAATTACATTTCTGCCATGGCTTAACATAATGTGGCATGTATCTCCATGTACGCATTCAATTCAAAGTACAATGTGTATCTGTGGAGTGTATCAGATGTGTATGTCTGTTTAGATTGCCCACTCAACATGAGACTGTAACAGCATGTTAATGGGTCTACTTCAGAGGTTTAAATTCAAGAGCAAGTGAAAAGAAAAGGCGCAAAAGAAAACCTGAAATAAAAATGAAAATAACTAAAAGCAGTGTACTCAATGTGAGCTGCAGCTCAGTTGGTAGCACTCTCGCCTCTGAGTCAGAAGATTGTAGGTTCAAGTCCCTCTAATGCAGACTTCAGCACAGAAATCTAGATTGACACTCCAGCACTGAGGGGCTGCTACAGTTTTGGACATGCCACCTTTCGCAACTTTATACAGAGGCCCTATCTGCTCTCAAAGTTGGACATAAGAGATCCCCTGGCACCTATTTGAAGAAAAACAGCGTTACCTCTAGTGCCTTGACCAATATTTATCCCTCAATCAACATCATAAGCTGTGGTGCACAATTTTGGCAGCCATGTTTCCTACATGACAAGAATGACTACACTTCAAAAAAAAATGTACTTAATTGGTTGCAAAGTATGGAGGTCATGCAAGGAGCTATATAAATGCGAGTTATTTTTAGTGATATGGGGAATTATTCACTCCATCTCCTCAAATTGCTTTTTGTAATGGCCCTTGATGAATTTTTATCCTCTTCCAAGATGAAGAATGTTCATGTGAAAAATTGAACTAGAGTTGATTTCAGGAACTCGGGTTCAGAGCCAACCACTCCCACATCAGATATAATAAAATGAGATGTAAAGTTCTGCTTATGCTCTGCGTCAGGCTCAGATAAGCACTGTTATCTCACCACTTTTTCCATTTCCCATAATAGCCATGAGATTGCTAATTAAGTGCCAAGTTTGGACCATTTCTATACACTCGATCCAAAGCACATTTACAAAATGTCCAAGCTAATTTCATCTGGGATCCCTGCAGCCAATTGATAAAGGAGACCTGCAAATGCATTCTAAATTCCATTGACTTCGGCCGGACTGTAAAATCCCATCGTCATAAAGTTCCACCCTGGACTTTCAAGCTGGTTTTCAACTGTCCCAGTATCTCAGAAGACAAATTACTAGAGAGAGTGAATAATCCTGTGATTGGTTAGTCCATGATATTGGCACAGGAAACAATATTGTATCCTTTAAAATTGCTACTCGCACTTTTCAAATTTGATCTCAACAAATACCAGTTACCAAATCCTAATTTGTGCCTGATGTCACCATTACTCAAAAAAAAAAGTCCCTTGCATTCTGTGAGAACTTTATTTGTAGAGCTGTTGGTTAATTACATGGAAGTATGTGGAATATGCAGCACCGAAACAGGCCATTCAACCCAACTGGCCCATCTTGTGTTTATGTTCCACTTGAGCCTCTTCCCACCCTTCCTCATCTAACTCTTATCAGCATAATTCTCTTACTCCTTCTCCCTTATATGCTTATTCCATCTACACTATTCACCTCACCCTACTCTCTGTTCCACTCTCTGGATAAGGAAGTTTCTTCTGAATTGCCTTTTTCATTTTTTGGTCATTGTCTTGTACTGATGGCCTCTGGTTATGATCTTTCCCACAACTGGAAGCATGCTCTGTGTATCTGCTCCAACAAAACCTTTTCAGAAATTTGAAGACCTCTGTGAGATCACCCCTCACCTTTCTCTTTTTTAAGAGACCCAGCCTATTCATCCTTTCATGATAGGTATAACCTTGAACTTCAGGTATCCTCCTTGTAAATCTTCTCCAGTGTGTCAGTACCCTTTTAATAATGTGCCAACCAGAACTGCACACAGTACTTGCTTTAACCAAAGTTCAATATAGGCTCAGCATAACTTCTCTACTTTACAATTCTGCCTCTGTGCTTGCTTTGTTTTTATTATCGACCTGGAATACAACCTTGTAGTGATTTGAATTTTTGCTCTCCAAGATCCCTTTGCTTCTCTACCCCATTTAGATATTTTACAAGTAGTATGTAGTCTCATTTTTCCTACCAAAATATAATACTTCGCGCTTATTTATGTTGAAATAAATTTACAAATTAAATGTATATACAGTACGTTTATTAATGCTGGCTTCTAATTTGTTGCAGTCCTCCTCAGTGTTGTGTATTTTAATTTGGTGTTGTCTGCAAATTTAGAGGTTTTTTTTTGATGCCTATGCCTAAATCGTTAATATAACTGGTGGACAGCAGTGATCCCAGCACTAATATTCCCATTTCCCATCTCCTGTCATTCTGAATAAGCTACCTTTTACCCCTGCTGTCTACTTTCTGTCTTTCAGCCAGCTAACCAGTCTGCTATTAGCCCCCTGACTCCCACCATGCTTTGAGCTTATTCATTAATGTATTATGTGGTACTTTATTGGAAGCCTTTGGAAATACACGTATATTGCATCTATTTAATATTCATGCCTGCTTTCTTCCTTCAAAGAATTCAATGAGGTTGATCAAGCAAGACTCTCTTATGAAATCCATGTTGACTATTCATTATAATATTTTAGGTTTCTAGTTGGTTTTCTATTTTCTCCTTGAGTAGGGAAACCATTATTTTTCCAACTACTGATGTTAAACTGACTAGTCTGTAGTTCTGTGGACGTGTTCTAGTTCCCTTCCTAAATATAGGGATGATTTTAGCTATTTGCCAATCTTCCAACACTACAACCTTTTATTAATTAATTATTAAATATGTGTAATAGTACTTCTGCTATCATTTGCTTAGATTCTTTTAAAATATGTGGATGCAGTTCATCTGGACCATAGGTTTTATTCTCTGAGTTCAAGTAGTTCATTTCGTGCTTTTTTTTTGACTGAGGTCTACTCGCACCAAGTCCCATTCTCCTATCATCTCTGTGCATGACGATCTACATTGGTTCCCGATCAAGCAACATCTTGATTTTAAAATTCTGAGCTTTGTTTTCAAATCCCTTCATGGCTTGTCTCTCCCCATCGCTGTAATCTCCTCCAGCCCCACAACCCTCCAAGGTAGCTGCATTCATCTAATTCTGGCCTCTTGATTCTGGCGTCCCCAGTTTTAATCACTCCACCTTTTGGTGCCACATCTTCAGTTGCCTAGGACCTAAGCTTTAGAATCCCCTTGCTACACGTCTTTGCTTCTCTACGTTATTTTGTTTCTTTAAGATACTCCATCAAACATACTTCTTCTTCAAGCTTTTGGTCATCTGATCTAATATCCCCTTATGTGGCTTGGTGTCATATTTTGTTTTATAATACTCCTGTAAAGCATCTTAGGATGTTTTTTACATTAAAGGTGCTATATGAATATAAGTTATTTCAAATGCATTTATATCATTTGTAATCTTATCCTACAATGTCATATCCATTTTAGACATCTCTCTGGAAAATACTGTAGCAAAATAATTATTTATTGCTGAAAAAGATACCATTTTTTGTTAGAGCTTTTCGTCTTGCATTCATCAGGACAATTCGCAAGAAAATCCCAATGTTAGGGAAAACAACATATTTATATTGTATTAGAAGAGAGTGCTGATTAGTTGGCAAGTGAACACTCTGATAGAAGCGTTGCCATGGAGAATGCACCAGTTGATGGTGACTGACAGTTAACTTCCAAGCATTGTTTGAAATTTAAACCAGGTAGCTTGACTCTAGTTAAGACATTGCCCCTGGGAATGACCAGCAAATGGTGGTCACTTATTTTGTTTAGCTGAAACAGGCATCGTGTGTGTACCTGTTCTTTTTGTCTGCAAAGAACAGAGCCTGTGTATTAATCTATGTAGCTTCCAGTACTTGTAAAGCCCAACTGACCATCTTAAATTGGCTGTCAGCATAATGCTTAGCACTGGATTATTTAGCAAGTGTTGTCCAGTCACAGAATCACATCTAATGTTACTGTCTTGAGGTTTGCAAGCATGGGCTGGTTGGGTACAGCATGTACCTTGCCCATTGCAAACAGCCAGAAGGAACATGCTATTTGATATGATTTGCCAGCCTTTGGGATGTACAGTCTACATACCTAGCATCACACTGGCACTGAAATTCGTACACTACATTACTTATTTGTGTGATAGGCAGGACATCTTTTTTTGGCTTGATGACAGCATCCTGTTAGTGGCAAATCCAACCGTGTTGCTACTGCATAGTAGCAGTGTGAAACAGCTAGCTTCACCTGTTGCTCAAATTTTTGAGATATCTTGCCCTTCCAGGGTAATCTGAGGTAGACTGGGCACTTTTCTGCTTTCAAGAAAATTTGATTTGCTCTAGTAGTTGCACCCTGTTGTAATGTAACACTGGTATGTGTTTTTTGCCAGAACTATCTATTATATTTCTGTTCACTTTAGGCTTCTTTTGTCAGCTTGCTGTCTCTGACCTGTTCTCAGCAAATGATACACTTGGATTATCTCTCCCCATGCAGTCATCTCCAGTAGTTTGCAGGTGTTCACATTGCATTGCCCTCACATACTGAGACACACAGCACAAATTAGTAACAGAAACCAATAGCCCAGCATGCCACCATCAAAGGATTGACATTTTCAGCCTTTCCAAAGAGTTTTTTTTGTCAAGACCACACCGTGAACACTATCCAGCTGAAAGACTATTTGTCTGCCCCA
This sequence comes from Carcharodon carcharias, assembly GCF_017639515.1. Lineage (NCBI taxonomy): Eukaryota > Metazoa > Chordata > Chondrichthyes > Lamniformes > Lamnidae > Carcharodon > Carcharodon carcharias. Next base: position 8,495,463 of record NC_054479.1, read on the forward strand.
GTGTGCAGCACTACTGTAGCAGTGGAGCTTGCTGCTAACCTCACGCTGAGACCCTGGCTGTTGCTGCTAGCAACAGATAAAAATTACTGTCAACTGCAACAAGGACCCACAGCACATCAGTCATGGCCCTGGATGAAGGATTCAGGGTTCTGGGCCATTCTCTGGACTTTACTGCATGTTTTCCACTGACTGAACACTGTATGATGTAGACTGGGCTATTCAGTCAAGAAAATTTTATTTCCATAAAGGTTTTTACCAATTTTTTTTTTACATCTGTAGTATTTAAAAGAAGTTAATTCTTGTCAGTGCACTTACCCTGCAGGAGGTAGGGTTTTGAAAAAGGTTGCACTACGTCATGCCTTAAACTAGGATAGTTGAGTTGAGCCTTGTCTTGTGCACAAAAGGCTTTGAAAAAGTAAGCCAAAAAATTCTCTCTCATTTAAAGATATAAATGAAGGTTGTGACATATACATTGTATAAAATGTGAATTATTTTAACTGTAAAAGTTTTGATCAGACATTTAATGTTTTTTAGAAGAGTGAATAATTCTTTGGTGAACTTTTTAAATAAAGGCAATTGTTAACCTCTCAATAGAGACCAGTAACTGAGTAGACAAAATTTGAAACCCGGTTGTTTACTAAAAGAATGCAGCCACAAGATTCCACGGTTTAAAACGGAAGAATTTTTACTATACAAGAGTCAACAAAGCAAACACTAAATACTATCTAACTTATACTCTAACATCCATAACTAACATGAAGTAAACATGAATCAACAGGCTAAAAGTTTGGTGAATATGAACTATAAATTACACCTTAAATGGCAGATACAACTAAGACAGATCTTATGAATTATCTTAGCGGTCCACTTAGATTGTAGTGATCACAGTGAGTCACAAATCCTTCAAACTCTGCCTTCCTCATGAGGAATTTCAGCTCCTCTCCTTCTCAGAGTTAGTCTGATCTCCAGCTGACAGCAGCGCACAACCAACTCGAGTTCCACGGCAAGTTCTTCACCACAAATGGCACATGTCTGCAAAACCTGCTCAACTCAGTCTGGAAGGGGTGGACCCACCAATATTATCTTCCAGTTGTAGCAACTTGTTCTCAGATTCTGGATCTGGACTGTCTTCTTCAAACATCTTCAGTTGGCTTGTACTGCATCAGTGGACTCAATAGCTGCTAATGCACACCTTGACTGATCTGTGTTCTTTTATATTTTTCAACAAGGTTTACTTTTGATTTCTGGGTTTAGCTTTTCTGCTTCCCTTTCAGTTTCATTTTCAGTTCAGCTTCTGTTTTGAGGTAGAGTCTGCTCAAAAATACTCAAATTAAATTTAAAAATATGTATCCCCCCACACAATTAAATGTTTAATACTTCAAAAGAAAAAGCTTGCCACTTTCACTGGGAACAATCCAATACATGAGAAACTCTAGGAAGGACTATAAAATAGCAAAGCAGAAAATGGGTATAAAAAAAAAGTTGCAAAGCAGAATTCAGAGATTTCAAAGTTACAGTGGATCAAATAACTGAAAAGATGTAACATGAAACAATAGGTCTTATAATTAATCATAATGTGTGGTGGAGTAGTTGTTAAACTATTTAACAAATGAAAGATTTGTGAGGGAGACTTATAGTGATTTGCATCATGATACTTCTTATGGGTCGTAGCATCTCATCTCTGAACACCACTACTTGCTCAAACAGCTTTGTTCAATGTGACGTACTTTTGATTTTTGTAGCAATACTTTGTTAAAACATATTTTCCATCATACTAAGTGTTAGACAGCATGATGAAACATTAGCAAAATATATGTACTTAACGTGTGGTCTGAGTAAATTGAAAACTCTGACTTTTTGTTATTTCTAGATGGTATTAAAATACTTCTTAAATTCTCCAAGGATAAATTGTTCAGAAAAGAACACAATTGCATTGTTCCATCAGAAACTAGATTTTAATGGAATTTTGGAAGAAACCGAATATAAAAAGTGTTTTGGAAAATAAATGGTGTTTTAGTCATGACAGAATTAATCTTTTATTGTCTTAAAAGTCTCGTACATTTTTGGAGCCTGGGTATAAATACACAGTAGCTCAGACTATAAAAGTCTATCCGGTGGATTTCATTTGAACAGAAGTCAGAAATAGTTTGGTAGTACAAAACGAGTATTGCTGAAAAAAGAGATATGTCTGAGCTTTTTGTCTTACACTCATCAGAATACCAATATAAGGGGAAAAACAACAATTTATACTGTATGTGAAGAGAGTGCTGATTGGTTAGCAAGTGGCTTTGCCATGGAGAATGCACCACTGATGGTAACTGACAGTTAATTACCAAGCGTTGTTTGAAATTTAAACCAGGCAGCTTGACCCTGATTGGTCAAGGCATTGCCCTGAGGAATGAGTCAGCGAATGGCTGTCACTTATTTTGTTTAGCTGAAACAGGCGCAATGTGTGTACATGTTCTTTCTGTCTGCAAAGAACAGGGCCCTGTGTATTAATATATGTAGCTTCCGGTACATGCAAATATGTCACATTGCGAGCCCAACTGACAATCTCAAATTGGTTGTCAGTGTACTTGTTATCACATTGAGGATTATTTAGCAAATGTTGTCCAAGTTAGGGTAGCACTGTTAGTGAAGGAAAAAAATCAATGCAACAGTAAGGAAGAATATTGGCTCGGAAAATCATGATATGGAATCTGTTTGGGTGGAGATAAGAAACATCAAGGGACAGAAAATGTGGGGGTTGTCAATAGGCCCCCAAACAGTAACAGAGAGGTAAAGGAAAGCACTAAACAGGAAATTAGAGACACATGCAGTAAGGGTACAACTGTAATCATGGGTGACTTTAATCAATATATAGATTGGACAAACCAAACTAGCAATAATATTGTGGAAGAGGATCTCCTGAAGTGTGTCCTTGATGGTTTTTTAGACCAATACGTTGAGGAACCAACTAGAGAACAGGCTATTCTAGGCTGGGTATTTTGCAATGAGAAAAGATTAATTAACAATTTTGTTTAGCAATGTTGTTCCCTTGGGGAAGAGCGACCAAAAAAAGAATTGTTCATTAAGATAGAGAGTGAAGAAGTTGACTCTGAAGCTAGGGTCTGGGATCCAAATAAAGGGAACTACGAGGGCATGAGTTGCAAGCTGGCAATGATGGATTGGAAACCTTACTAAAACGGTTGATGGTGGATAGGCAATGGCTAATATTTAAGGAACGTATGCATGAATTACAACAATTATTCATTCCTGTTTGGCGCAAAAATAAAACAGGAAAGGTGGCTTAACCATGGATTACAAAAGAAATTTGGGATAGTATTAAATCCAAAGAGGAGACATATGAAATTGCCAGAAAAAGCAGCAAGCCTGAGGATTGGGAGCAGTTTAGAATTCAGCAAAAGTGGACAAAAAGATTGATCAAAAAGGGGAAAATGCAGAATGAGAGTAAACTTGCAGGGAACATAAAACTGACTTGTAAAAGCTTCTATAAACATGTGAAGAGAAAAAGATTAGTAAAGAGAAATGTAGGTTCCTTACAGTCAGAAACATGGGAAATTATAATGGGGAACAAAGAAATGGCAGAAGAATTGAATGCACATTTTGGTTCTGCCTTCACAAGAGGACACAAATAATTTCCCAGAAATGTTAGGGAACCAAGAGTCTAGTGAGAGGGAGGAATTGAAAAAAAACAGTATTAGTTTAAAAATGATTAAAAATGGTGCTAGAGAAATTAATGGGGTTAAAGGCTGAAGAACCCCCAGGGCCTGATGATCTACATCCCAGAGTTCTAAAGGAAGTGGCCCTGGAAATATTGGATGCATTGGTGGTCATCTTCCAAAATTCTATAGATTCTGGAGCAGTTCCTACAGATTGGAGGGTGGCAAATGTAACCCCACTATTTAAAAAAGGAGGGAGAAAAAAACAGAGAATTACAGAACAGTTAGCCTAACATCAGTAGTGGGGAAAATGCTAGAGTCTATTATAAAAGACGTGGTAACAGAACACTTGGAAAGCATTAACGGGATTAGACAATGTCAACATGGGTTTATGAAAGGGAAATCATGCTTGACTAATCTACTGGAGTTTTCTGAGTATGTAACTAGTAGAATAGATAAGGGAGAACAAGTGGGTGTGGTGTTAGTGGGCAAAATTAAAGCACATGGGATCAGGGGTAATATATTGGCATGGATTGAGAATTGGTTGACAGACCAGAAACCGAGAGTGGGAATAAATGAGTCTTTTTCCATGTAGCAGATGGTGACGAGTGGTGTACCGCAGGGATCAGTGCTTAGGCCCCAGCTATTCACGATATATAAATGACTTGGATGAAGAAACCAAATGCAATATTTCTAAGTTTGCTGATGACACAAAACTAAGCTCCAATGGGCATGAGCCCAACCTGTTCAACCTTTCTTCATAAGTAAAGTTTTAATTCCAGGACTGAATTGAGTATACCTTCCCTGAAATGCTTCTAACCTTTTTCAAATAAGTAGACCAAAACTGTACAGACACTGCAGTTGTCATTTCACCAAGGTCCTGTACAGCTGAGGTAAAACCTATTCATTATATTCAATTTCCCTTGTAATAAATGCCAATATTCCATTTGCCTTCCTAACCACTTGCTGTGCCTGCATACTAACTTTCTGTGATTCATGTACTGTTATGACACAGCAGTTGGTAAAGCTGAGTTATTTAAAAATCCCAGAGGGAAACTGTAAACAACTGTCATAACCTATATTTTTTTGTATATTTGAGTTGCAGCTCTAAATTCAGGAATCAGACCACCAATTCTCGAGAGGTTTTATATCAAAATACATGAGACATTTATTAATTTACACAAGTTAAATATATACACATGGCTACAAATTACAACTATCATAACTTTTAACAAATTCCCAAACTCATCTCCATTAAGGCAACAGCAGCCCATAGACTTTTAACAGACACCAGGCAAAGCATTTTCACCTTACAAATTCAAAATGAGGTTCCTTTCACTTTGATTCCTGTGGAGACAATTGGAGGGTTACAGCTGCTTTTACTTACATTGCCTCTGCCCTGCACACACAAAACTGCTGTCTATTGTATCCAAAACAGCTCATTAAATGTAAAATCTCAATGTATCACCAGCCGCTTTGAACTCCACCTCTTCTAACAATAAAATACCTTTCATAGTACCAATTTTATTAGTAATATAAACATATTCCTTGGTCCCTGCTAGCTAGGTGCCAGAATTCACTCCCCTTCTTGAATGCTCTATTCAACAAAATGCAAATACACGCTACCTCACTTACATCTCAAAACTAGTATACTTCAAAGCACCCAGGCTAGCTGTCTTTAATCCAATTAAGACATACCCACAGACTAACCCTCTATTTTTAAAAGAAAAATAGTTTCCAATATATAATATAAATTAAGAGCTTCATGACAGTACCAGGACACCCAGATCCTTCTGCACCACTGAGTTCTGTAATCTCTCTCCATTTAAATAGTATACTGCTTTTCTATTATTCCTGCCTGTTTTGCTATAGAAAGCTACAAACATTAAGCATAAGGTTGTCGTCTCTAACCTTGGTTTTTCATATTCCTTGAAATATCAACTATATGACTTTGCATCTTAACAAAACAGGCTGAATAACATTTATAATGTAAGAACAATCAAGCTTGGCAGTAAAGTTTTTAAATATATTGATGCATTTAAAACTATGCAATTTTGTGTGAGCATGGGTTTATTATTGAGTTCCCAATCTCAGCCACACAAGTATGAGGAAGTTCTCCAAAGCAAAGGAGATTCAAATCAATTATGTACATGTTTGCAGAGTGGGATTGCACCAGGCTGCATTTCTATGACTCCTGCCACTTCTGTCCCTGCATGTTTAAGAGTGCGCAATGTTCAAATTCTCTGATCCAACTAAAGGAGTATCAAATTCACAATCAGAACTGATTAAAGCAGAATAATTTGTTTGTGTGTGAAGATGGTGGTATTTTACTCCAGGAATACAAGTAACAGATACGGTACGTTAATCCAAATCGAGGTTTTGGATCTTTTTTCAACTGCCAGAGGATTTAAAGTCCGAGCTGTTTTCTTTTTCTAGGCATGCTTCCATGTTGCGTTTACTTTTTGGTGCCCAAAAATATTTATTCATTGCCTGTTTGATTATTGCTTTGTGTTTAAGGAACTTTTTAATAAATGTTGTTACAGCGTTATTGTAATGTAAACCTGGAGATATAGTCTTGTAGACTCTTTCTTGGCCTGGTGCACCTCACTAGCATTTAGTCCTGCAGTAGGTTTTGTAGAAGTGAACATTCAGTGGCATGGCCTTTGTACTGTATAATGAATAATGGGATCATACATCCAGAGATCCTAGATTAGATTCCTGGCTGAGTTGAATTAGCTGATCTCATTCAGGGTTGGACCAGGGGTGCATCAAATGTCTTCTGCATCCTTGGACTAGGAGGGGGAGTTCATTCAGGGTTCCTGCTTCTGATTGTTGTTGGCAACCCCGACTGCAATGTACGTATGGGCATCAGATGATTTACTTACTCCAATGCCTCACAGTTGAGTACTCTGCTTGTGGTTACTGCCTAAACTTTCAAATAATAGCCACTAGGGCAGAGGTATCTAAGGATGATGAACATCTGTGGAACAATATTCAGGAAATGATGATACGGATGGAATATTGGAAATAGTTTTAAGGTCACACTGCATAAATATAGTGCCTTTCATGATCTCTGGATATCCCAAAGTGCTTCACATCCAATGAAGGGTTGTATTGGAGGGAAATGCAGTTAGCTAATTTACACACAGCAATATCCCAATATGATAATTGAGCTGATAATTCATTTTGGTGGTATTGGTTGAGGAATTAGTGTTTTCCAAGACACCAGGAGAATTCTTCTGCTCTTCTTTAAAGAGACCTGTTAGTGATTCAGCACTGAGTAAAGTGAATGACCACATTTGCTTGTGGTCATCACTTTTAAAGCCATTAAATATTCATATGGATTAAAAAGAAAATCACACATTGATGTTTCTGGATAATGACTCAACTTCATGTTTTCACTAACAAGAAGTTAAATTGTAAATGATTATTATATAAACATTGGAGCAATGGCTGATGTGATGTTAGAAATGCAGGATTTTATGTTTCATTGTGATGTAGCAGAAGTTAATTGAAACATTAAATGTGCATCATCTTTATGTAAGAATGGAAAATCATTTTCATTTGGGAAGCATGCAATTGTACCAGCATCTCATTATGTTATGGAAATGCTTGCTTATGACGTCAATGGGCAGAAAGTAATAAGTGGCTCTTCTGGCCCCAACAATAAAAACAATTTCTTTTTAAATATATAATAGCAATATCGAAGATTAGTATTGTGTACCATATAATGATTGCATGTTCACATTGTCTCCTACTGTATAATACATCAGCAGTGGTATAACTGTACGCTACTAGGAAAGATAAATGAGAATACTTAATGTCACACATTCTGAAAATGTGCTTTAGATGTTTTAGATTAAAACATTTATAAGAGGCTCTCTGTGGCAGTGCAGAGCATAACTGCACTAGTGTGCTAAGCATGATGTTATTTCAATCCCTGCAGTTTCCTACAAAGCCAGTTGCTCTGCAGTTGTGTGTACAGGTGCTGTGTGCAGATGAAAATAGTGCCTCCAATGGTATGACGTTGAGAGCCTACTATCTTTCCCAACAATATTGACTGACAGAGTGGTCAGTACTTAGGAGGGAAGGAAATAAACTGGAAATTAGTGTGTGTGCGTGTGTCATCAAAGGATATCACAAAGCAGTGCACAATCAATTAATTACATTTTTGAAGGACAATCACTTGTTACATATGCAAATATGATGGCCGGTTTACACTCAGCAAGGTCCCACAAACAGCAGAATACAACCTGTTTGGCGATAGGAGTATTCACAGGGATGCCAGGAGAATTCTGTGTTCTTTGTCAAATAACGGAATGGGATCTTTTGCATCTCCTTGAGCAGGCAGACAGGCCCTGATTACTGATTTAATCAATATTAGTCTCTGTGAAAATCAGAAATTACTTGTGATGTCAATGCAAGCTAAGATTCAAGTGACTTATGTTTGAAGAGTAGATGATTTTCTGATTGCAGGTTTACAGTGCAACTCTTGCTTATTTGCTGTTTGGTATTAGAGAAGAGATGTATGCATTCGCATAGTATGTGATAAGATCTAAAGTGCTTTATCATGTGAATTGTTTTTGGAGTGTACTGACTGTTCTTGTGTAGGCAATCTCATAAAAGCTGTAATGACACTACTGATGAGGATTCTTGCTCGATGATGCTACTTTCACATTGAATGGTATGCAGTCAGAGACAAATGGTCCTGTCAGTGACAAAATGCTTTAATGTAACGTTGATGAAACCATACCCTCCAGCGCCCAACACCTGGACTCTTGAGAAGATTTTCCCCACCTCATGTCTAGGTCTGTTGTACACTAATTGATAGAGACTAGTTGCCACGATTAGTCAACAACTCCACTATCACCGTAGCACGTAACTATCAGGCTGGGAGAAGGTGAACTAGATAGACTTCTTGTGGGATATTCTGGTTTTTTTAATCAAACAGTACCTATGTTCTTAATACAGCAATGGTGAAATAGCTGTGAATGGTCGCTTGCACAATTGTTAAACATGACAACTGCAATATTCACTTTGCAGCCGTGGATTTTCATACAGGAGCCTGGGAAACAGCACATCTAGCTGGGATTGGCAAACTGAACTGTCAGTACACTAGTGACTGGGAGGAAATGGGGGCTAATTACCAGTGGCGACAGGTATTCACACCTGTCACTGTCTACATGGTTGCCCCTTGAGAACCTTTGAAAGCCACTTTCTAAGTTGTTCTGCACTGCACCAGTAGCAGTATTGCTGCTTCATTTATATTACAGCTTTGCAACCTTTGCCTGGCGCAGACGCATCTGTCCATGACTCTGTATTGATAGGAGTGACCGCTGCACAGTCCTTGTGGAGATGAAGCCCTGTCTTCACACTGAGGATACACTCCTTTATGATTCGTGGGACTACCACCATGCTAAACGGTATAAATTTTGAACAGATCTAGCAGCTCAAGACTAGCCATCAGCAGCAGCAGAAGAATTGTATTCAACCACAATCTGTAACCTCATGGCCCGGCATATCCCCCACTCTACCATTACCACCAAGCCAGGGGATCAACCTTAGTCCAATGAAAATTGCAGGAGTGCATGTCAGGAGCAGCACCAGGCATACCTAAAAATGAGGTGTCAACCTGATGAAGCTATAACACAGGACTACTTGCGTGCCAAACAGCATAAGCAAGTGATAGCCAAGTGATTCCACAACTAACATATCAGATCTAAGCTCTGCAGTCCTGCCACATCTAGTCACAAATGGTGGTGGACAATTAAACAACTCACTGGAGGAGGAAGCTCCACAAATATCCCCATCCTCAGTGACGGAGGAGCCCAGCACATCAGTGCAAAGATGAGGCTGAAGCATTCACAACAATCTTCAGCCAGAAGTGCCAAGCGGATGATCCATCTCTGCCTCCTCCAGAGGACCCCAGCATCACAGATGCCAGTCTTCAGCCAATTTGATTCACTCCACGTGATATCAAGAAACGGCTGAATGCGCTGGATACTGCAAAGGCTATGGGCCCTGATAACATTCCAGCAATAGTACTGAAGACTTGTGCTCCAGAACTTGCTGCACCCCTAGCCAAGTTGTTCCAGTGCAGCAACAACACAGTCATCTACCTGGCTATGTGGAAAATTGCCCAGGTTTGTCCTGCACACGAAAAGCATGACAAATCCAACCTGGCCAATTACCACCCCATCCATCTACTCTCCATCACCAGTAAAGTAATGGAAGGGGTCATTTAACAGTGCTACCTAGCAATAGCCTGCTCACTGATGCTCAGTTTGGGTTCCGCCAGGGTCACTCAGCTTCTGACCTCATTAAAGCCTTGTTCAAACATGGACAACAGAGCTGAACTCTCGAGGTGAGGTGAGAGTGATTGCCCTTGACACCAAGGCAGCGTTTGACCGAGTGTGGCATCAAGGAGCCCTAGCAAAACTGGAGTCAATGGGAATCAGGGGGAAAACTCTCCACTGTTTGGAGTCATACCTAGCATAAAGGAAGGTGGCTGTGGTTGTTGGAGGTCAATCATCTCAGTTCCAGGACATTGCTACAGCAGATCTTCAGGGTAGCGTCCTAGGCCCAGGCATCAGGTCAGAAGTGGGGATGTTCGCTGATGATTGCACAATGTTCAGCACCATTTCAACTCCTCGGGTGCTGAAGCATTCCATGTCCAAATGCAGCAAGACCTGGACAATATCCAGCTTTGGGCTGACAAGTGGCAAGTAACATTCGTGCCACACAAGTGCCAGGCAATGACCGTCTCCAACAAGAGAGAACCTAACCATCGCCCTTTGACTTCAATGGCATTATTATCACTGAATCTCGCACTGTCAACATTCTGGGGTTACCATTGACCAGAAACTGAGCTAGAATAGCCACATAAATACTGTGGCTACAAGAGCAAGACAGAGGCTAGGAATCCTGTGACGAGTAACTCACCTCCTGACTCCCCAAAGCTTGCCCACCATCCACAAGGCACAAGTCAGGAGTGTGATGGAATTCCACTGCCCAAATGAACTCAGCTGCGACAACGCTCAAGAAGCTTGGCACTATCCAGAACAAAGCAACCTGCTTGATTGGCACCCCTTCCACAAACATTCACTCCCTCTACCACCAACGAACAGTGGCAGCAGTGTGCACTATCTACAAGATGCACTGCAGAAACTCACTAAGGCTCCTTAGGTCGCACCTTCCAAACCCACAACCTCTACCACCTAGAAGGACGAGGGCAGCAGATTCATGGGAACACCACCACCTGGAAGCTCCCCTCCAAGCCGCTCACGATCCTGACTTGAAAATATATCACCGTTCCTTCACTGTCGCTGGGTCAAAATTCTGGAACTCCCTTCCTAACAGCACTGTGGGTGTACCTACACCACAGGGACTCCAGCAGTTCAAGGAGGCAGCTCATCACCACCTTCTCAAGGGCAATTAAGGATGGGCAATAAATGCTGGCCTAACCAGCGACGCCCACATCCCATAAATGAATTTAAAAAATCATCTTCAAAGCCTGATGTTAGCTGAAGTGCTGTAACATAAAGGGGACGTGAGTAAATATGCAGGTATCAGTCACTTACTAAAAAACTTTTAAATATTTGCCCTGCAGGAGTATGTCTTTATTACACAACAATGTCTGATTTGTAGCCTTTTCCAATCAACTACATAGTGGCATTAGAATGTTAGATCGAAGTGAAAATAATCACTTACTTGGTGACTTTATTTTTTTTCACAAACAAGTACCCTGCATTAGCGAATGTCAGGCACTCATGGAAAATGACCATACTAACTGCTGGATCTTGAACAATATTGCCATTTCAATGTCCTCCTAATCCACTCCAAATGCCCAGTTGTTTATATTAGCCTGTGGATATTTTAGGTGGTCTGATTATGCCACTGCAATAAATGACTATATAGTTCGACAATTACACTGAATGAACTGTGCACATTGGCTTTTTTTTATCCAGTTTTGCTCCATAGGAACTGTTTCCCTCAAAGGGAATAAGCAGCTATCTACAATTTAAAGTCCATGGTGATCTAAAGATTGATTTACTTAGCATATTATTTGCCTTGGGGTCTATCCAGAGGCCCCCTTCCCTCAGTTGGTAGCATCAGTAGTCTGCCTATGTCGTGATTCATATAATACTTTTGGTGGAAAATAATTACTCCACCATTTACAAGGTACATTACATTCCAAATTTGGTTGAATATGGACTAAATCAGAATCGAAAGACCTTAACGTAGATGCGGCATTGACTTATTGCAGTTGAAATTAACAGAGACAGGAGCTTGCGGATCATTATAATAGGAGTGGTGAATTGAATACATTTAAAATCAAAGCTTTTCTGTTTTGGCTAAGTATCTGTCCCCAGCATGAACTAATAAAATACCATACATCTTATATGCTTCTTGAATACAGAATAAGATGGGGGGGCTGTGGGGTGGTGATTGCAATGGGAGCATCTGCTTCTCAAAGTGTTCAGTGGATCAGAATATGCCTCATGAATTGTGAATTTAATGAACTATTGAAATCTCAGCTGGGAGGGAGGCTTTAGTGTTGGTAGTGAAAGCCCCATACACAAGATAGAAATTACCAGTAATAGAGAAGAAACTAGTACTGAAGGATAAATGTCAGATTCTCCTCACTGTCCATTAGTCTCCTCTTTATGCCAACTCACTGTCCCTGATTTTGACAGACTTCTGTTATCTCATACTGCCAGTGTAATTTCATTACAAATCCTCACATCACACTTTTCCCAGTATGTGTAAAAGTGAAAGCACAACAAGGAAAGGCATGTAAACATTGAAGTTGGTATACAGCGCAAATATTAAAACCTTGTCATACCCAGATTCCTTTTGATGCTTTTCCTTGCCTTTGTTCTGTCTCTCCCTAATTGATTTTCTATTTAATTCTCTCACTCTCATCTTTCTTTTCTAATTCCATCTTTGTTTATTGGTTTTTTCAATCCCTTTTCTACTGTTTCCATCTAATGCTGTTGGCATAATTTCTTCCTGAAGAAAGATACATGCCTCATTCTCTGCAGGGTACTATTTAGAGCAGACAGTCAGATGGCACCATTTTGTATTCGGTCACTGTTATATTTTGACATATTTTCTTTGACGCAACCTGAAACTACAACGGGATTTCCTAAAGCTCCAAACGTGATCACCATCTAGTAAATTCACTTGTAGAATATGAATAATTTGCAGCTCATTGTTACATTTTTCTCAAGTTCAATTCTTAGTCATTCCCTGTCTGGGGAATCTGATAGTTATTGTTTTATTGTACCTATTGTCACTTTTTATAACACAATTTTCTTGCATTTTTGTTTTTGTTGTCGCAGCAGACTCTGCTGTTAGTGCTTTTGAATGTAATCCAGAACTACACAAAACTAAAACAACAACTATAATGCAAAAAGCCTGATGTTTTTAATTTTAACTGCAGATGGTCCATTTCAAATGCTTGTAGGAAAAAAAAACCTTTCACTGTGATGTTGCAGTGAAATGCTTTTGTCCAGCGTTGCCGAAAGTAACAATCACAGGAATCAACTGTATTATTCCCTTTCTGTATGCCCCGAGAAGATTTACTCCCCATTTTCCCTCTGCTGGAAGGTCACACATTATAAAGCATCTGTAGCCAACCAAAGGAGAAATCACTCTTAAGTCCTCTACAACTTTGGGATACTGCTGCTTCATCACACAATGCAAATCACAAACCAATCTTTCTCTCTGCCGCCTCTCTGGATGGCACACCTATACTCTGTCATTTGGTATATCTGGTTGAGAATTGGCTGTGCACACAGATATGAAAAGTACATTGAACAATTGGAAGATGATAGCAAGATTTGAATTCAAGAGCCCTTCTTGAGATACAAATGCTTGGATGTTTAGAATTACAAGGTATCCAATTCTTTATTTTGCCATCTTTCTCTTTCCTTTCAGTCTCTCCCCTCCACCCAACCAACCACTCATCACTTTTGCTGGCTTTTATAAATTTGGTGTTTTTCAACTTTTACTTGGTCCTCTTAGTAAATGCCTGTAAATACTTACCAGGTGTTATTTTGTCGACATATGTCCCCTCAGAAAAGTCTGAGGAGTTGTCTGAAATGGATGATATCCTTTCAGAGGCACTGACTTCCTGAGCGAGCCTGACATATCAATTTTATGTGGTTACAGGGACTGTTTGGGTTAGGCAATTTAAACCACTTGGTAGCGTTGCAACAACCCTGATGTGCTTTTTACAGCATTCCAAAGGGACTTCATGGGGTATCCATTCTGCTAAATGAAAGCACAACAAAGTTTGCAAAAATACAGATGATGTTTATAAATAAAACACTTGCATTGAGGCAATGCAGTTAAGAGAAAATGTTAAGGCAGAGGAAGAAAAACACACCTGTCACCCAAATCACGTCACTCCAGTCAGGCTTGGTGCGTGCTGCAGTGTGACTGAGGTGTTTGGATTTGTAAAATTTTTTGCCCTTTTCATTGCCTGCCAGCATGTTCTGCAGCTCCCCAGTGAAAAACTTTAATGGACTGCAGTCAGCGCCATTTGTTGCTTGGGTGAATTCAGCAGTACTTTAATAACCTTAGCGTGAGACTGGAGGCAGGAGATGGGAGCAAGGGAAATCTAAAACTCAGGCACCTTATTGTAGATGTCAACCCAGTAAACACCATAATTTTCATGGGTCTTTTTTTATTTTGCTCTTTTATTGTAGTTCATCCTCTGTCAGCAGTCAACCTCCAACTCTTGTCTATGTATTTTTTTAAATCAACTTTTTCATCCACTAAAAATGGAAGTTCAGCATTGACTTATTTAATTTGTACTTTAGAAGCCTATGGTTTATTTCTTCTACGTTTTTCTCACCCCTCTCCTGGAGCTGGATGCTCAGGCTGAGGTCTGAATCCATGGCCACAAGCAGTGTTTAAGTGCCTTGCTAAAGTGGCCACTTCACAGTAGAGGCCAGACAGTGAGCATCAGCAGCTAATTCACATTTCATTCAATCAAGAAGGGGTGATGTTGGCAGGGTGTTGGGATGGGATGTGGGGTGGGTGGGCATGGGCCAGTGATTGGTGAGAATCAAACCTATCGTGCCTGTGACTATGTTACGGAAGTCAAACTACCTTAACGTTGAGAACAGAGATTTTAACTCCCGATGAGCCTCGGTGCTTTTCCAGTGCATGCTCAGACCAGGAACAGACTGCACCTGCACAGATCAGCATTTTCACATTCTTTAGGCCAAGTGCACCTGTGCAAGAAGAGAAATGGCGCAAAAACTCAGGTCAGGACTGGGAGCCGGGCGCCATCGAGAAGGAAGGTCCCAGGCAGGGGACAGGGAGAGTGGACAGGGAGAGGTCCCAAAAGAAGAGTCTCAGAGGATAGGCATGGGGAAAAGGTCCCAGTTCAGTTAAAAAGAGAGGAGCAGGGAATAATGGCTCCAAAAAGCAGGGTTGCAAGTAACAGATTTTAAGTGAAGAGGGCTCGAGGAAAGCCCGGGTAATTAAAGAGGGCTCAAGAGAAACCCTGCAGATCCAAGAAGGCAGTCGCAGGTTGGTGACTCTGTGCTGCGGGCCATTGGTGTGAAGATATCCCTTGGGAGCAGTGGTGTTCTGCTTAGCGTGGCCAAAAGTCTGAAGTTGTGCTTGTGAGTTTGAGTATATACTCAGGAATCCAGGGAAACGGAATTTTGGGAGACGAGATTGAAACCCTACGAGGTGGGCCATCATTGATGTCAACCGAGTTGGGGCAATTTTTGGAGAGAATTCCAAGGCTAGATCTTCAAAGTTGAAGATTGGAAACCTTCAGGAGAGAGATGGCGTTTCAGTGAGATTGGTTGACTCAGTGTTACTGACATCTGGGTGGGTTGTTGAGAAATCAGTGGAATCTGTTTTGGGCGCATTTCACATTTATTGTGTAATATGGTGTGTTCAACCATGGTTTGCTTGTTAATTCTCATGTACCTCATATTAACCCTGACTGTTAGAGTATTTTACATTGTCAATTGTTTTATCTTTCTGACTTTGTATAATGAAGTTTATTTTTGTTTGTTCAAAATCCGTGGAATCTTGTGGTTTTATTCATTGGGCAAATGTCTTGAACCTCAAACTTTGTCTACTCCAAACAAAACATTAATAGTCCTTAGCCGAATCTTACCAAAAACTTCGGGGTCTGGTCAAGGATCATAAAACGAATGTTTACAAACCAGGTTTATAGTATTGATGGAATTAGCCAGTAAGACAGCAAAGAATTGGAACAGTGTCTTTTCTTAACAGAGAATGAAGCAAACTCTAATTTCTTTGATCAAGTAAATCAACAGTTTTATCATAAAAATGAAACTAACTTTCTTTTTATAAAGGCTTAGGGGAGTGGAATGGGGGGAAAGTGCAGCTGTTGAAAAGCCCAGTCTAACAGTGAAATATAATTTAACAAAGTGTTTCCTAGTTACAGATTTGTAAAGGGCACTGGTCCATTTTTTAAATATTACGATTATTTAGTCTGCAAAAACTGATATATTTGAATCTAAAAATCTGAAACTTTTCAGCTTTGTCAAAGATGAAGGATGATTTATGTTGACTTTAGTCCACAAGTTAAATGGGTGATGTGCATGATATCTTGTTTCTTCAATGGGTGTTCAGTCTAATACAATCATTACAAAGAGTGAGCACACAAAGTATATTATTCCAAAAACACTATATTGCTTTAAATATTAAACATGTCCGTAGAACTAGTTTTCTAAACTTATACCCAACTGCAAAGGGGAAAACGAGGATTTAAAAAAACAAAGTTAATGGCTCCTACATAATAAGTTGGATTTGCACAAAGGACTAGTATTAAACTAACATTTGAAAGCCAAAGCTGGTGGGCAATGGGTTTTTGGCACATTTTGATGTCAAGGCCACAGCTTTGCAGATTTGACATATCTGTGCCATGTCTAGAATGCAAGCATCATGACTCCTTAAGCACCCTCTTTTTGGAAGTGTCTCTCCCCTAAAAGTGCTTCAAATTCTGAATTTAAACAACTAATTTTTTGTCAAAGGGAGAAACCTAATTTGGCATACAGTGGTTTGAATTAGATCTAGTTTTGATATTTGCGAATTCAATCTAAATCTCCCAATTTATATCTGTTTTGTTTGACATTCATCCCCAGTCCTTTTGTGATTGAACTTAATGGAACCTACTTTTCATATTTGTCCATACGTGCATGCAAACATAAGTCTGTTTGCTACCATACCATTCAGTCTGCTTCATACTGATTGTCACAATTGCCAACTGAATGCAAATTGGTACTTTCACCTTGGTGGAAATTTTGTGATATTCCACAATTTCAAATTGCTTGGATTAACATATAATTTTAAGTCCTAAAACAGCATAGATTTCCTAAAAATATAAATAGTGAGTAAATTATTATTAGGTGACTGATGGGTAGAACATTCCCCTCTCCCAATCATTGTAATGTCAGAGGTATTAAAAAAACCCTCTTGCTAGTTATGTGGTCACAGTGTCACTTGAGTTGTTTTTCTTCAATATAGCCCCTGCCCCGTAATTCACTTACCTCTGTTAATGCTGGACTTGGTTCATTTTACCATCCTATGCCTCCTATAAAGTTCAAAAGCTGCTGTTGCCACAATAGATTCTGCCACATGTGGAGGAGAACAAATCACCTATCAAAATAATTTTGCCTTTCTTGCAGCTTTTTCCCTTTGCCATTTAATTATATGTAATAAAACAAAGTAGGTCTTGCCAAACCTGAAAGTAACGTATAATTTTTTTAAACTAACAATAACAGTTTTGAATTACGGATGTGAAGAATTAATATTGGAAGTCTCTGTAAAAACGGAAAAAGTCAAGTTACACCTAACTTGTTTTTCTGGTAAATGCTATTCATGTTAAATTATGGTAATTTGGCTCAAGTAGTTACAAGGTAGGCAGCTGTACAGCAGGTACAATTATAGGAGTGTTCTATGTTTAAAGTACTGTAATTTAACAATGACACTTTTTTACAGATTAAAAATTCAGCTGCAACTGTGTTAGCATTTCAAGTGGAGAAAAATACAAACATTTTTCAGATGAAAGCACAGGCTCATTTAGCATAATAGTTTGCATCTTCTTGGATAAGAAAGCATCTTTCTTTTCCCTTTCCCCCATGGACAAATATTGTGATAAAGCAGATTAGTTGCCATCTATGCTCTTTTTGTAAAGAATGTTAGGCTGTTTGTGTGTTGCATGGCTATCAATCGATGGTTGAAAGGAAGGTTAATGGTGGCCCTATTGGGTGATTTAACACAGCTTTTGAAAAGTAATTCTAAATGTTTGGGAAGTGGGTACTGATCTGCAGCATCAAGCTGATGACAAGATCACAATGCTTTAAACCTTTACAGCCTGTCTTTTCCTCAATTATAGTAGTTTGAGTTGTTGTGCAGTTTTAAGACAAAAGCAAATGACACCTGAAAGATCAGATTCTGTTTTGACCTGTTTCATGGGTTTATATTTTTAGGAGTTAGATCCGGTGAAAAATTGTTTCTTAATTTGCATATTGGATGTGTTTGTTTCACATAGAGGTCTTTGTAATGTTCAATATGTACAAAGGTACATTTCTTCAAAGATGTTGCCCAATTCAGCAGTAATTATGGTTCAGAATTGTTTTTTGTTTAGTCGAACCTATAGTAATTAATCTTGGGTGCCTGTGTCCGTTGATATCTCTTACACTGCTAACTGCTACTTAAGGGTCACTGGATCTAGACTGGTTTTAATGGCAATCTGAAATATAAATAATGTTTTTTGTAGCCATGAAGAGCTAAAGGAAAACCAACATTGAGTTTCAGATATGCCCATTTTAAAAACATTTTGACTAAAGTAGCTAGAGTAAAGTCTCGAATTTTCCCATGTAAAAGTTGCTGATATAGCCAAAGATGACCATGTTACTATTTCAGAGAGATTTTCTGTTGTACAGTTGTATTTATTTGTCTTTCATCCCATGTATTTATTTTATAAAAATGTTGAGTGTTCATCACGGGCTGTAAGTACAAACATACGAATTTGGAGCAGGTGTAGGCCATTCAGCCCCTCGAGCCTGTCTGCCATTCAATAAGATCATGGCTGATCTGATTGTAATCTCAACCCCACATCCCTGCCTGCCCCTGATAACCTTTCACCCCCTTGTTAACCAAGAATCTATCTAGCTCTGCCTTAAAAATATTCAAAGACTCTACTTCCACCAGCTTTTGAGGAAGAGTTTCAAAGGCTCACAAATCTCAGAGAAAAAAATTCTCCTCACCTCTGTCTTAAATGAGCAACCCTTTATTTTTAAACAGTGACCCCTAGTTCTAGATTCTCTCCACATCTACCCTGACTAGGCCCCTCAGGATCTTAAAGGTTTCAATCAAGTCGCCTCTTACGCTTCTAGACTCCAGTGGATACAAGCCTAACCTGCCCATGCTTTCCAAATCGGAAGATCCTATCTTAACGGGTGTGACCGCCTCCTGGTACAAAGCATCCAGGTAACTTTTCCCCTTCCCGATGTGTCTCAGTGTCCGCAGCTCAGCCTTCAGCACAACGACTGAGTCAATGCTCCTCAAGCCGAAGACACTTACTGCAGATATGTTTGTCCTGTATAACACTGGTATCCAGGACCTCCCACAAGCTGCAGCCATGACACATCACCTGTCCTCCCATACTTATGTGCTTTAATTATGTAATTATTTTATTCCAATATTTATTTTCTTTTGTATATTTATTACTCTTATCACAAATTCCTGTACTGTTTTAAACGTTAGGAATAGAATAGACCTTGACCACTCACCAGATACCCACCAAACAATAGTAGAGCAAGAACCAGTTCCTACAGGGCAAAAGAGATGGAAAAAGCAAAGGAGCACCTCTCTTCCCTCCTCACCGAACTCCCTCAGCTCACCAAACTCTTTCACTCCATTGAGGCTGCAAACTCAGTGCTGGTCGCACTGAGATTGTATGAATTGAAATTTTCTAAACAAAGGGACTATCTGAGCCCAGGCACAGCAAGCTAGTTCCCTTAATTAACTATTTCAGTTGCTGCCAGTGGATAGCTTCTGTCTCCCTGCTTAGGTCCCTAGATGATACTTAGAATTTAAACAGTATTTGCAGTTAAAGGCCTTGATCTCTGCGGCCTACAACATCAGTTTTCTTCGCAACTTTTAGGAGCACGGGACTGGGCCTGAGCTTTGAGTTCCTCCCAGCTGTGAGAATGACATAGGTGAGGAACAACATAGAGAGCTCAATCTGCTTGGATGTGGTCCACCTGTGGTGTACTGTGCCTGACAGGCCACTTGGAAAGAAATATCTACCCTCCCATTGGATTTTTATTTATTAATATACAAAAAGAAAAGTAGAAAAGCAATTATTTCCTTTGTTTTTAACATTGAGATAACGTGGAGAGGTTGATGAAGTGACTTGAAGTTGAAACTGCCAGCTTAGAGAAAATCCCAATAATGTTAATTAGCTTCACGTTTACCTCAGTACCAATTTAGATTACTTCCTTTTATGGGAAGTACCTGACTAGTGACCTTCAAGGGTTGGCAGTTAAATGCTCCAAATCTCAAATATCTGCAAGCAATTTTATAGGGAGAACACTTTCTGCTTCATTATTTTAAAACTATACAATCCATTTTGTCGCACTTTAGATGAGATTGGTGAGTGTAACTCTCATCACTGCCATTGCTCCTTGACGTTGCCAGTAAGTGGCTGACATAAGGCTAAGAGCAATAAGCTGGGGGACCATGTCGGTGTAGTTTAATTAACAAGTACGAATGAAAGTATACATGTCCAATCCAACCCCTCCATGTTCCATTATTTTGTGTATTTATCACGATGAGGAATGACAGTGCTGGAGAATAGACTCTCTCTTTATAATCCGTGTCAACATCACACACCCCCAGATCAAATATGGCAAGGCTTAGAGGTTTGCAACCAAACTGTTCGATATCTGCCTGAAAGCTATTATTATCTTCAGTTTCCGCTAGAAATTTTGTTCCCCATCCACCGACTCAAACCCCCTTTATAGCCATTCTTTGCGGCTGAGCCAGGCTGTTTGTAACCTTGATGTCTTACTTCACCTCAAGATGAGCTTCTGACCACATATCTGTGACATCACTAAGACTGCCCATTTCCATCTCCATGGCGTAGCCCTACTCCACCTCAATTTCAACTCACCTCCTCCTAAAACCCTTACCCTTGCTTTTGCCATCCTCCCAAGTTTTACCCTCCGTAAACTTAGGCTCATCCAAAACCTCTGCTGCCCTCTGTGCTTACTCGCACCCAAGTTCTGTCCACCCGTCACCCTGTCCTCGCTGACATGCCTTGGCTCCCAATTAAGCAACCTCATCCTTGTTTTCATATCCATCCATGGCTCAGCATCTTTCTACCTCTAATTTCCTCCAACCCCACAACCAT
Source organism: Carcharodon carcharias (assembly GCF_017639515.1). Classification (NCBI taxonomy): domain Eukaryota; kingdom Metazoa; phylum Chordata; class Chondrichthyes; order Lamniformes; family Lamnidae; genus Carcharodon; species Carcharodon carcharias. The sequence continues at coordinate 8,516,547 of NC_054479.1, forward strand.
CTAAAATATCTGCAATCATCTAATTCTAGCCTCCACAGCATTTCTGAATTGTATTATTGCAATATTGGTGAGTGTGGCTTGAGCTGCCTTGGCCCTAAGCCCTAGAATTCTCTTCCTAAAACTATCCACATCTCTACCTCTCTTTGCTCCATTAAGATGTTCCTTAAACCTCTTTGAGGTTTTGGCCATCTGCCCTAATATCATCTAATGTGACTTAGTATTAAATCTCGTTTTATAATGCTCCTGTGAAGATCCTTGGGATGTTTTATTATGTTAAAAGTACTATATAAATGCAACTTGCTATTGTTATTCTCATCCAGAAGTGTATCTGACATTGCATCAGTATTGGGGCCTCTTAGGAACATAGGAGCAGGAGTAGACCATTCAGCCCATCAAGCCTGCTCTGCTATTCTTGCGATCATGGCCAGTCATATACTCCAATGTCTTTTTCCCACACTATCCCCATTATCCCTTTATTGCATTGGTATTTAGAAATCTGTCATTCTCTACTTTAAAATGCACTCAATGACTGAGTTTCCACAGCCCTCGGGGTAGAAATTTCCAAAGATTCACAACCCTCTGTGTAAAAAAATTCTCCTCATCTCAGTCCTAAGTGGCTTCCTCCTTATTTTAAAATTGTGTCCCCTGGTTCTAGACTCCCCAACCAATGGAAACATCTTACCTCTCATTCATTGAAACTCTAGAGAACACAGGCCCAGCTTCCCCAATCTCTCTTCACAGGACGGCCCTGCCGCCCTGGGAACAAGTCTAGTGAACCTACATTGGACTCCCTCTATAGCAATAATATCCCTCCTAAGGACCAAAACTGCACACAGCACTCCAGGTGCAGTCAAACCAAGGCTCTATACAATTGAAGCAAGATTTCACTACTCCTACACTCAAATCTTCTTGCGATAAAGGCTATCATACTATTAGCCTTCCTAATTGCTTGCTGAACCTGCATGTTAGCTTTCAGTCACTTATTGTCGAGGACACCTTGGTCCCTTTATACATCTACACTTTCTAATCTCTTTTCATTTAAGAAATATTCTGTACATCAGTTCCTCCAACCAAAGTGGATAACCTCACATTTTTCCACATTATATTCCTTCTGCCATGTTCTTGCCCACTCACTAAGTCTGCCCAATTCTACTTGAAGCTACTTTGCATCTTCCTCACAACACACATTCCCACCTAGCTTTGCGTCATCCGCGAACTTGGAAATATTACACTTGGTCCCCACATCCAAATCACTGACATATTGTAAACAGTTGGGGCCCAAGTGCTGATCCTTATGGTACCCCACTAGTCACAGCCTGCCAACATGAGAAAGACCCCTTTATTCCTACTCTCTGGTTTCTGCCTGTTAGCCAACCCTTTATCAATGCCAGTATATTACCTCCTATCCCATGTGCTTTAATTTTGCTAACCAACCTCCTGTGGAGGACTTTATCAAAAGTCTTCTGTAAATCCAAGTATACTACATCCACCGCCTCCCCTTTATCAATCCTGTTCATAACATCCTCAAAACAACTCCAAAGAGATTCGTCAAACATGATTTCCCATTCATAAATCCATGTTGACTATGCCCAGTCAGATCATTATTATCCTAGTGCCCATTTATCACATCCTTTATAACAAATTCCAGCATTTTCCCTACCACTGTAAGGCTAACAGGTCTGTAGTTCCCTGTCTTCTCTCTCCCTCCCTTCTTAAATAGTGGACGACATTTGCTACCTTCCAATCTGCAAGAACTGTTCCTGAATCTATAGAATTTTAGAAGATGATCACAATGCATCCACTATCTCCATACCTGCCTCTTTCAACACTCTGGGATGTAGAATATCAGGTCCTGGAGACTTATCCACCTTCAGTCCCATTAATTTCTCCAATACAACATTCTTACGAATACTAATTTCCTTCAATTCCTCATTCTCCTTAGTCCCTTGAATTTCTAATTGTGAGAGATTTCTTGTATCTTCCTCAGGATTCTTCTGAATTCTGTATGATTTCTTGCTGACTATCTTCCATTGATGCCCTTTAGTTATGCTCCAGTTTTGATGAAAGGTCATCGCGACCTGAAACTTTAACACCATTTCTCTGACAAATGCTGTCTGATCTAATGATCGTTTCCAGCACTTTTGTTTTTATTTTAGTTATGCTCCTCCCAACAAGAAGAAATATTCTCTCTGTATCTACTGTATCAAAACCTTTCATAATTTTAAATATCTCTATTAGGTTACCCCTCAGCCTTCTTTTATCAAGAGAAAAGAGACCCAGTCTGTCACTTTACGGCAAAATTGCATTAATGTGCACTGCATGCAGTAATTATAGGAATTCACAAATTGAGCAACACCAAATCACCTGTATAGTACAGTCAGCCAAGATTTATTGACTTGTCAATAAAGTTGAGAACGGCCAAACTCACTTTAGCAGTGTACATAAGTGCAACCTTTAGTCTGAATTTTAACCCAAGTTCCAGAGCTGAGAGTGATGTTCAGATATGTTGCACAACCTCATCCGGCAATGCTGTTGTTGAAGAACTCTTTACACTAGTTGGCTGTGATAAATTTCCTCCTCTATTTTGCTTTACATCTTGAGTGGTGTGCAAACTGGTTTCACATTGTTGTGTACCCCAGGAGAAAATTCACCTGAATAGCGAATGGGAATACTGTTAATACTTAGAGATGTAATCCTCAGCCATGTTTTCAATGGTAAGCTTTTGTCAAAGTGATGTCAGAGTGTCATTTCATTCATGCCAACACAGGGAAAGGAATAACTGTATTTTTAGGTATAGTCTTTGTAACATTTTTATATGTGATACATAGATTATGTACTTCACAGAGCAAACAAGGCTTAATTGTTTTAAACTTGAGGTTCAGATTACTTTTAAAGGTCAGTGTGAAGAAGACACAGGATAACTTGAGTGCACTGAATGTCCCTCCCACCCCTCTTCAGTTTATGTTTTAATCCTGACAGAAGTTGTTGCACGTCATGTCTTTCTCACTTAAGAAAACATGTCCTTATTAGCTCTAAAAGGAGAAATCAGCCAGTGCCTCTGTGCAGGCATGCAGAGTTCATTTGAACTGTCTTCTCTGATTACACCGTTTCAATTCTCCCTTCTGACACATTTAGCTGCCCTGCTAGTTTGTGGGATCTCTAGGGAATTTCACGATTCTTATCTGTTGGCTTTTTTAGCCTTTTTCTAATCACTGAAACAACCTGCCTACTGGGCTCTATCAGCTGTCTGTCTGGGTGATGCAACAGGGATTTCTGGGTAGATGGCTTTGGGTTGAATGTTGTTCTCTACAAAAAGTTTCCAACCAGTCTATTGACCTTAAACACTTAGGAAGGGTATCAATTATAAAATAAACTACCTTAAGAGATGGCAGCAAAGGGAACTCTGTACTTTTTTTTTTAAACTTAATTTCTTTTTTTTTTGTTGTTGGGAGACATTGATTCCTGCTGGTGTACAATTCAATGTACACCAAGTCCTGTAGAATATTGCCCAAGTGGCTATTTTTTATGTGAAAGCCTAGACATTAACTGTCAGCATGTTATCCAATTGTGCAAGCACCGTAGCTGAATCCAGTTTACAGTGTTGAGCCCACCTGGGGACATGTGACAGGCATATTGCCCCCTGGGAGACTGCCCCTGAATGGATTACAGGGCACCTCTCCTTGCACCCACATCATGCAAGACCATTTCCATTAAGTCATCAAACAGGGAATCAAAGCATTCTTCATTGCTAACTCTCAGATTTAGTTTCCAGCCTCCACATTTATCATGCCAGCCACTGGATATTGCCAGCCAGCCATTGAAAATGCCTTGTAAGTATCTGCAGCCTTTGTAAAGAGTAACATAATTATTGTCATCTTTGTCAGCGATTCTATCAGGGCAACATCCCATTCCCCTCCCTTAATGAGCTCCCAGTGTCAAGCCTAATAAGACTGTGGAGCTCTCCTAGATTACATTAACAATAACTTGTATTTATATAGCATCTTGAACTTGGGAGAACCTCATAAGGCACTTCACAGGAGCATTAAGAAACAAAATTTGACACTGACCCACATGAAATACTGGGGCAGATGCCTAAAAGCTTGGCCAAAGAGATATACTTTAAGGAGCATCTCAAAGAAGGAAACAGCAGAAATGTTAAGCAAGAGAATTCCAAAAATTAGAATCTTGGCACTTTAATGCCTGTGGTGGAACAATTAAAATCAGGGATGCTCAGGAGGCCAGAATTAAAGATCAGATAACTCAGAGGGTTGTGGGGCTGAAGAAGATTGCAGCGATAGAGAGGGATGAGGCCATGGAGGGATTTGAAGGCAAAGATAAGAATTTTAAAATTGAACTTTTGCTTAACCAGAAGCCAGTGTAGGTCAGCAAGCACGGATGATGAATGAATGAGACTTGGTTCTAGTTATAACACAGGCTGCAGAGTTTATAGAGACCAAGTCTGTGGAGGGCAGAACCATGGAAGGCGGCCAGAACGTGTTCCATAGATAACAAGGGGTTGGATGAGTATTCAGCAGTAGATAAGCTGAGGCAGGGATGAAGTCAGGCAATATGGAGGTCTTGTGATACCATGGATATATAGTGGAAGCTCATCTTAGGGTCAAGAATGAACCAAAGAAGTGATCAGTCTGATTCAGCCTCAAGACACTTGCCAAAGAGAGGTATTGAGTCGACAGCTAGGGAATGAAGTTCATGGTATGCCTAGAAGACGATGGCTCCAGTCTTTCCTACATTTAGCTGGAGGAAATGTCTGCTTACCCAGTACTGGATGTCAGTCAAGCAACTGATGATTTAGAGGCAGTAGAAGGGTCGAGAGATGTGGTGACGATATAGGTCTGGGTGCCCTCAGTGTATGTGTGGAAATCAACATTGTGTATTCAGATGACGTTACCGTGAGGTGGCATGAAGATGAGAAATAGGAGGAGGGCAAGGATAGATCCTTGGGGGACACCAGAGGTAATGGAACTGGAAGAGATGCCATTGCAGGTGATTCTCTGGCTATGATTCGATCGATAACTACTGTCATTGATCCACTTAGGTGGGTGCAAATTCCCACATACTGGCAAAATATTGGCAGTGCTTTGTTTTTACATACTATATTGACATTTCTTTGGAAGCTAATTATTGAGTTGACTCTTCCCTCCCTCCCCACAGTTACATTGTCAGTCAGTATATTTTTGGAGGGGATGATAAGGAAAATACCTTGGCAGTGAAAACAACACAGAAACATATGATCTCCACCCAACCCTAAAATTGCAAAACACCATAAGGTATCGAGTAATGTCACAAACCAGGTCCTTATTTTTTTTTCAAGTATACCAGAAGCAGCAGAGGGGAGAAGCCCAAAATTCTGTAGGACATGGTGGATATATCCAGTGAAGGATTGAAGATGAAAAACTACCTAGTACAAAGCTAATGTTACCAAACCAGATTTAAAAGCAGCAGAACTCTTTTGGCAGATGTTGCAGTAATTGTGTTCATTCGCTTTCCTTTTACAATGCTGTGGAACATGTAGTTGGGAATTGAGCTAAATTAACCCCTCAATCCATCTGTCATTAGGGCTGCTAGATGAAAGATTATGTGTTGAGTCTTGTAATTTATCTGCCAGGTGAGACTGTTCAATTTACTATGAAAATAACTATTACTGATAACCATTCATCCCTAGGGCCTGCAGCACAGATTACAAGGTATATTAAGCTGAATGGCTGTTTTAAAGCAGAATGCAACTGCCTGAGAAATGATGGAAGAAAGACTTGTATATTTTTTGTTATAGTTTTAAAAGAACAAACACTCTGCATTTAAAGTATAAGAAAATGTTCATACTTCTGAATTAGCAAAAAATAAAAGTGATATATCTGGAGTGATACAGGGAGCATTGTAATTGATCTCAGGGTCTCTGGATGAGGAAGAAAAGAATCAGCCATTGTTCCTGCTATCCAGTGATCCCTTATGTTTGAGTAAACATTGTTTTAAACAGGAGAGCAATGGCATCAAAATAGCACACAAATGCATTTAAGATGAACATGTACTTGGCAATCACAGATGTAATTAAACCTCCAGGCAAAGTTAGGTTCAGCTGTAATGGCCCAGATGGTTGAATAGCCTGTTATCATTCACTATCTATGGTCACAAAAGTTAAAGTGGAGGGGCTGTAGGGCCACCACTGGCATGTTTACATATTTACAGCATGACATATGGATCCTGAGTACCGTCGACACACAATGGCAGCAGTGTGTACCATCTACACAATGCACTGCAACAGCTCAACAGCACCTTCTGAATCCACAACCTCTACCACCGAGAAGGAGAAGGGCAGCAGACACATGGGAATACCACCACCTGTAAGTTCCCCTCCAAGCCACACATCATCCTGAATTCGAAATATATCACTGCTCCTTGACTGTCACTGGATCAAAATCCTGGAACTCCCTTCCTAACAGCACTGTGGCCTGCAGCAGTTCAAAAAAGCAGCTCACAATCACCTGCTCAAGGGCAATTAGCGATGGGCAATAAATGCTGGCTGAGCCAGCAGCGCCCACACCCCATGAAATAATTTTTTAAAAAGAGGCATACAACCGAGGAGCAGGAGTCGATCACTCAGCCCTTCGAGCCTGCTCTGCCATTCAGTAAGATCAAGGCTGATCTGTCTGTAACCCCAACCCCATATTCCCACCTATCTCTGATGACCTTTCACCCCCTTGTTAATCAAGAATCTATCTATCTCTGCCTTAAAATTATTCAAAGACTCTGCTTCCACTGCCTTTTGAGGAAGGGAGTTCCAAAGACTCTCAATCCTCAGAGAGAAAAAATTTCTTCTCCTCTCTGCCTTAAATACATGACCTCTTATTTTTAAACAATGACCCTAGTTCTAAATTCTTCCACAAGAGGAAACATCCTCTCCACATCCGCCCTGTCAAGACTCCTCAGGATCTTATATGTTTCAGTCAAGTTACCTCTTATTCTTCTAAACTCCAGCAGATACAAGCCTAGCCTGTCCATCCTTTCCTCATAAGATAATCTGCCTATTCCTGCTATTAGTTTAGTAAACCTTCTCTGAATTTCTAATGCATTTATATCCTTCCTTAAATAAGATGACCAATACTGTACACAGATGTGCTGTCACCAATGCTCTGTACAACTGAAGCATAACCTCCCTACTTTTGTATTCAATTCCCCTCGCAATAAATGATAACTTTCTATTAGCTTTCCTAATTACTTGCTGTACCTGCATACAAGCCTTTTGTGATTCATGCACTAGGGCACCCAGATCCCTCTGCATCTCAAAGCTCTGCAATCTCTCACCATTTAGATAATATGCTTCTTTCTTATTCTTCCTACCAAAATGGACAATTTTACATTTGCCCACATTATATCTCATTTGCCAGATCTTTGCCCACTCACTTAACCTGTCTATGTCCCCTTGTAGCCTCCTTATGTCCACTTCACAAGTTGCTTTACTACATATCTTTGTATCATCAGCAAACTTAGCAGCAATTCCTTCAATCTCTTTATCCAAGTCATTTATATAAATTGTAAAAAGTTGAGGGCCCAGCACCGATCCCTGTGCTACACCACTAGCTGCATCCCAACCAACAGAAAAAGACCCATTGGCTACTCTCTGTTCCCTGTTAGCTAGCCAGTCTATACCAATATGTTACACCCTACACCATGAGTTTTTATTTTCCACAATAACCTTTGATGTGTCACCTTATCAAGTGCCTTCTGGAAATCTAAGTGCAGTACATCCACCAGTTCCCCTTTATCCACAGCACATGTGACTTCTTCGGAAAACTCAATTAACTTAGTTAAATATGATTCCCCTTTCATAAAACCTTGTTGACTCTGTCTGATTGCCTTGAGTTTTCCTAAGTGCCCTGCCATAACATTTTTAATAATAGCTTCTAACATTTTCTGTGTGGCAGAAGTTAAGCTAACTGGCCTGTAGTTTCCTGCCTTCTGCCTCCCTCTCTTTTTGAATAAAGGAGTTACATTTGCTACTTTGGAGTACAAAAGCAAGGAAGTTATTCTGAACTGAATTACTGTATCCAGTTTTGGACACCACATTTTAGGAAGGTTGTGAAGGGTGCAGAAAATTATTTGCCAGAACAGTTCCAGGAATGAGGGACTTCAGTTATGTGGATAGATTAGCGAAGCTGTTTTTTTTTCTCCTTACAGCAAAGAAGGTTGAGAGGAGATTTGATAGGGGCATTCAAAATCATGAAGTGCGTGGATAAAAGTTTTTCATTCGTTCATCAGATACGGGCTTCACTGACTAGGCCAGAATTTATTGCCCATCGCTAATTGCCCTTGAGAAGGTGGTGGTGAGCTGCAGTCCATGTGGTGTAGGTACACCCATTGTGCTGATAGGAAGGGTGTTCCATGATTTTGACCCAGCAACAGTGAAGGAACAGTGATATAGTTCCAGGTCAGGATGATGTATTGCTTGGAAGGGAACTTGCAAATGGCGGTGGTGTTACCATGCATCAGCTTCCCTTGTCCTTCTAGATGGTAGAGCTTGCGAGTTTGGAAGGTGCTGTTGAAGGAGCCTTGGTGAGCTGCTGCAGTGCATCTTGTAGATGGTACACACTGCTGCCACTGTGCATTGGTGGTGGTGGAGGGAGTGAATGTTGAAGGTGGTGGATGAGGTGCCATTCAAGCAGGCTGCTTTGTCCTGGGTGGTGTTGAGCTTCTTGAGTAGTGTTGGAGCTGCACTCATGCAAGCAAGTGGAGAATATTCCATCACACTCCTGACTTGTGCCTTATTGATGGTGGACAAGCTTTGGAGGGTCAGGAGGTGAGTTACTCACCATAGAATTCCCAGCCACTGACCTGCTTTTGTAGCCACAGTATTTATATAGTGGGTCCAGTTCAGTTTCTGGTCAATGATAACCTCCAGGATGCTGCTAGTGAAAGATTCAGTGATGGTAATGCCATTGAATATCATGGGGAGATGGTTAGATTCTCTCTTGTTGGAGATGGTCATTGCCTAGCACTTGTGTGGCGCGAATGTTACTTATCAGTCCAAGCCTGAATACTGTCAAGGTCTTGGTGCATTCGGATCTGGACTGCTTCAGCATCTGAGGAGTTGCGAATGGTGCTGAACATTGTGCAGTTATCTGTGAACATCCCCACTTTTGACCATATGATGGAGGGAAGGTCATTGATGAAGCTGATGAACATGTTTGGGCTTAGGACACCACCCTGAGGAACTCCCGCAGTGATGCCCTGGGACTAGGATGATTGACCTCCAACAACTACAACTGTTTTTCTTTGTGCTAGGTATGACTCCAATCAGCAGAGAGTTTTCCCCCAGATTCCCTTTGACCTCAGTTTTACTAGGACTCCTTAATGCCACACTCAGTCAGATGTTGCTTTGATGTTAAGAGCAATGACTGTCATGTCACCTCTTGGTTTCAGCACTTTTGTCCATGTTTGGACCAAGGCTGTAATGAGGTCAGGAGCTGAGTGGCCCTGGTAGAACCCAAACTGAGCGTCAGTGAGCAGGTTATTGCTGATTAAGCGCTGCTTGATAGCACTGTTGACGTCACTTTCCATTTGAAATAATGTTTTAATTAATAAATAGATTCGCTGCGAGCAGTGTTCCAACTGCGCAGGTAAACCCAATTGGATTTCAAGTCCAACGCCTTAACCACTCGGCCAAAAATGATACAATATTGCTTATGCAGATAAAATGCTGCCGTCAAAACCGGTCAGTGGAGCAGAACTTGCAACTGCTACTCTCAATCATCAGCCAATTGATGAGGTGGTAATTGGCCGGCTTGGATTTGTCCTAATTATTGTAGACAGGACACACCTGGGAAATGTTTTACATTGCTGGGCAGATGCCAGTGTTGTAACTCTTTTGAGTACAAACCCGTTTCCATCTGTTTCAGATGAAGTGACATTGTTTCATAGTTTGCCATTGTGAGATTTGAACTCTTGATCTTGGGGTTACAAACCCAGTACCATAACCACTTGGCTATTTAGGCCAAGCATGCCAGTGTTGTAGCTGTACTGGAACAGCTTGGCTTGGGGCGTGTCTAGTTCTGGAGCACAAGTCCCCAGTATTATTGCCGGAATGTTGTCAGGACCCGTATCCAGTGCCTCCAGCCATTTCCTCATATCACGTGGAGTGAGTCGAATTGGCTGAAGATTGGCGTCAGTGCACTCGGCACTTCTGGCTGAAGGTGGCTGCAAATGCTTCAGCCTTGTCTTTTGCATTGTTGTGCTGGGCTCCCCCATCATTGAGGATGAGGATATTCGTGGACCTTCCCTCCAAGTAGGTGAAAGAGTAGATAGAGAGAAACTATTCTCATTGATGGAAGATTCAAGAAGCAAAGGACACAGTTTCACGGCGAGTGGCACAAGGAATCAATGGCAAAATCTTCTTTTATGTAGCAGCTGGTTAGGACCTGGAATGCACTGTCTTAGAGTGTGGTGGAGCCAGATTCAATCCTGGCTTTCAAAAAAGGTTGGGATAAAACCTGAGAAGAGAAAATTTTCAGGGCTACGAGGAAAGAGCAGGGAGTGGGACTGGCTGATTTGGTCTTGCAGAGAGCTGACACAGACATGGCAGGCTGAATACCTTCCCTCTGTACTGTAACTGTTCTATGATTAAATTTATGAGATATTGACCTAGGTAAGTTGCATTCTAAGTCTGGACATAATTTATATTGGAGATATATGAAAGGAAGTCTTTAAAATGAAACCTGAATACATCTACATATCGTGGCCACTTATACTGAGTCCTTCACCTAAAGACTACGCTTAGTCTTGACTCCCTCTTGGCAGCAGCATGAGAGGGCAGTTTGTATTGTATTTAAATTCTTGTGATTATGCACACTTCTGTTGTCACACTTGCTTCCCAAGGTTTGTCAAACACCTCGGGAGTTCAAATGTTTCCAACATGGCATGCGTTTTATATTTAGTGGTATGTTTAAATCTCAATGGTGTATATCACAATAAAAACACTAGTATTAGCCCAATTACTCTGAAACATTAAAGTGAACATATCAAGCTGCTACTCCAAAATATACCAGCAAATATTTGCATCACTAAGATTGTCTGTAAGATCAGGATCTTGGAGATATTCTTTCACCTATCCCTGGTTATCCCTGGCACCATTAAATTGTAAACGGTGAGTATAACGATGGTTGAAAGCATGATTGTTTGGAGGGAAGAAAGATTTTTTTGTTGGGTGCTAAGATTTTAACCTTCAGAATTCAGTTCTCTTTAGATTCAACTTCAGTATTCGCACCCAGGAGTGAACTTCACACCTCTTGTAAAACCAGAGTATGTCATTGCTTGTCTCATACCTCTGGAACTGCAGAGAATCACAGGGTTCAAACAGAGAACCCTTGTTAATGCGCTCTGACCTGCAGGAATATGTCACATGTCATCACACATGCTTTTCGTCTTTGCAATGCTTTAGTTCAAGCCAAAAATAAATTTACTGAAACATTAAACATAAGTAAATGGTACTTTGTTCAAGCAGTATATCTACAATAATTACAAACTATACTGCTCTCCAGATGTAAAAGCAACAGAGGTTTCTTCTACACTAATCCTCAGCATGAAGTTGCGCCACAAAATGCAGTCACTAATTCTTAGAGGGTTGAGTTCTACCATGGAGCACTGTGACTACCTTTGTACCCCTGATGATCTCAGATTAATGAGCGAGCTGAGGTCAGGCAGCCAAATGTAAGTCCACGTAGGGCAACTATTGACTCTTAGTTTGTACAGCTGCTTTTATCAACCAAGCTATCGGGACAGTTCTGAGAGGCCAATTTTCCAGCAAAGCATGATGTAAAATTTATGGCAGTTATGCAACATTGTATTACAGGAATAGTTATACAACTACAATCCTATTTAAAAATAATTGTGGTGCTGCGTGTTATTGTCAGATGCCCCCTCCGCCACTGGTGAAAATTCTGTTCAGCAAAATCCCAGCAAATTATTGACTTGTAATGAAATACAACAGCACACAGTTCCCACCGAAGTGGGCAGGAAGCAAGTACTATAGGCACATTTTGACAAGGTTTTTGGCAGAGGACATTGCCACTTATTATTTACCGCCAGTTAATTATTTTTGAGAAATTGTTGTGATTCTTGCAAATAAACATTAACATTTTTATGATACCATATGTTTCCTTGCCTCAATTTCCCGTGAGGACTTTTATTTCCTTTTTCAACATGTTCAAACATAAATTTAGTAAAAGTTGTAAATGGCCATACACTTGCAGTAAAATAACGTTGCTTGGTTTCTGCGACAGTCAACAGCTTTTGAGCCCGTGTAGAAATGACACCAGTAATGCTGACAGCTTTATTTTTTTAAAAATTGATACTTTTATCAAGTTAATGGACCCTGAGTCGATTCTCCTTGAATTGCTGTTTGAAGCAATCGGGCTTGCTGTGTGAATTTTAATAAGCGCAGTATTCTCTGTTGTGGCCGCTTTCTTCAACCGAGCAGGGAGGTTGTGTTCAGGTTGCAAGGCTGTGTCTTGCCGACAGACAGCCAGCCAATCTGTTCAAAATTTCCCTTCTGAGGTTACAATCCTGCTGTATGCTTAATCACGGCAGCCAGATGGGACATGTATTAGGTTTCAAATCCCTGGAAAACATAATGGTTTTTGTTTTCATTTACAGTGGAAGTTATTACATTTTAATGCTACACCTTGGGGACTGGCTTGCATCAATGGACGTACTTGAATAATGGTAGCTAACTGTTAGCACATGCTGGGGAGAAATGAAATTAGCAACCATGACAAGTTGCTGCTTTGCATACTGGCTCCTTCAAGTGCAGTTACTGGTGATTTAAGTCTCGCGCTTTGGGGGATAATTTTAGTTCAGTATTAAAAGCATTTGCAGTCTGTTTGGTTTTTCATTAAGATGACACATCTGTTCAGAAGTTTAGTCAAGTGATGTTTGATTCCACTTTCATCAGCTAATTTTAATTATTCACACCATTGGTGCTGTATCACGGTTCATCAACTTAAAAAGCCCGTGACATTGCTTGTGGAACAGTGATCTTCGAGCAGTGTATTAGTATAATTTACTTCCAACGAAGGTACCCTGATGGCTGTTTCAGGTATCTAGATTTGCTGAGTTTGGCAGACACAGAGCAAGAGAAAATTAATATTCTGTTTGCTGTTCACTTCCCTCATTTTTTTTAAAAGTTATAAAACAAATCAAGTTAGTGAGGAGCAATCTGGTAGCACAGATTCTCAATTCATTGAAATGAAAAATGTGAAGGTCTATCACGAGATTTTAGTCACTTGTCAAAAATTCACAAGATAAATTTCATTTTTTGCAATTTCTTCCATGTATTTCATCATCATGAAGTTGTTCCAATGTTTTATGATTTCCTGTTATTTAATGTTTAATAGATTGACATCAAAGGTCTAGACAGTGCATAACACAACACTTGTGGGTAACCTGGGGGTTTAATTGCAAAATATGTAACATTTACAAAAGTACCAATTGTCCACTGGATAAGTAGAATAGGTATAGATAGGAAATGGTCTTGTATTTCTAATAAACTGAAAATATTCTCAATGCAGATTGATAGGTTATTTGTCTGTTGGCTGTAAAGTCCTCTCTGAAATGAGGTTTAGTCTCAACCCAGTTTCTCATGGACAGTGGGCGGCCACCATGCAATGTTGCTTCCCAATTCAGCACTACAGTAATTGCCATTCTCACAAAAATAATTGATGTAACTTATCTAGTGTCAGCTTAAAAGGGAACAGTTCCACAAGGTGAATGCTGTTAATCCAAATATGCACCACAAATGGAGTTGTTTTTAAAAAAAAATCAGAGTACACCTTTGCCCTGAGAGGTAATATTATCTGGGACCATTCACTTGGTGTAGTATAAGCATCATGGAGACCTACCCTGTTTAGCCTTCTAGTTGCAAAATATCTGTCCAGGCACCCTTTCTAATGGGCCTGTTCTAGCCAGCTGCTCCTGGCTCTTGAGTGTCAATTTCAATACTTAATTGAAATATTCAAGTGAAGGGATGTTAGTAATAAATGGCCAGTGAAGGACTTGTTGGATTTATTTCCAGAAGACACTCTAGATATTTGAGGGCACATTTCCCCTACCTTCCCCCATCCTCCCTGAAATATTGCTGCACTGAAGGAGACCCTTCAGCCTATTGTGTCTTGCATCAGCTCTAAGAAAGAACTATCCAATTAGTCCCACTCTTCCTGATCTTTCCCCATTGTCATGCAAATTTTTCCTTTTCCAAGTATACATCTAATAAACTTTTGGAAGTTACTAATGAATCTGCTTCCTCCACCCTCTCAGCAGTGCATTTTGGATTTAATCAACTCAATGCATTTATTTTTTAAAAAGTCACTCTCCCATCTCATTCTTTTGTCAATTATCTTAAATCTGTGTCCACCTGCTATTGGAATAAAGGAATTGTCAAGGCACAACATCTTGTGACAGATCACACAACTTTCCAGACCATCATGGTTTTGTAGCAAACTACAAATAGTAGCAAATATCTTGCTTTAAAGACATCACATGTTGAGATGTTCTTGGTTGCTGTACCACCTCCGATAGATTGAAGTACGCCATTTTCTTCCAGCCAGTACAGTGACCAACCAACGAAATAATCCTCTCAAGCTTCACAACAACAGAGAAAAACAAAAGCGAAGTACCCAAGAAAGGACACCACAGTAGAGAGAGGGGCTCCCATGAGTATAGGAGGCCTTAGCAAAAATTACCTGAAAATTACTGCTTTGAACCACAGAAGCAAAGTATCTAACTAATGAAAGAAAGTTATTATTTAACAAGTTGCTGTGATTATTAATACAAGCAGAAAACAGGGCCCGCTATGTTCTCTGAGTGAGTGAACTACATATGCTTCATGTTTTTTGACATGTCTCTTCAGACTGCCCCACAGTTTTGGGATTTCCTCTACAACTGCCTCTCAGCTTTTGACTGGGTTACATCACATTCCCTAACAATTAGGGAAATACAGTGAAAGAGACCCAAGAATACTTCATTCTAAAACCAATCAACACAAGCGCAATGTGCTGAGAGAAAAAATTCTTAATTCTTAGTTGGTGGAAATTAATCACATTCATAAGTTATTAGCAAGTTTAAGTGTTAAACTTTGCTGGGAGTCTACAATCAAGGATGTGAAGCAAGCACCTTAACACAACAGCAAGCCATGCTAGGAGTCTATGGGAGTACATTTACTCACAGGACGTTACACTACATTTCATATGGGGAATGAGATTATAACGTTTAGATTTTATATTTTCCCTCCAGGTAATACGGATTTGTTGCTTTGTTTTCATCTTTAATAAGTTTTATTGTAAGAACTGAAAGTACTGCTTCCTCTTGCACACCTGGCAGCATGTTAATGATGTTCCAACAGGAATTTGGGAGCTCATGACTTCATTTAAAATCTGGATTAAAGCTTGTACCTAATAGCAGATACATTAATGTTCTGTATTTATAAAAAGACTAACTGGAGAAAAAAAAATCAGGTGACTGTGTGGATAAATTAATTGTACAGTGCAGTACTGAGCAGAAGGCCCCAGGTTTGATTTTTAAATCAGCTAATCTGGGTAAGGCCAATAGTAGGATACTACAGTTAACCTTTGTTCTAATTGCTACCTTGTGCTACAAAATGCTCGTATGAGAATATTGAGTGGGGAGAGTTTATGACTTGGCTCTGATGGTGAGATATTTGGAAACTAACATAGTCAAATTTTGTACCCAAAGAACAGCAACTTGGACAAATTACTGGAGGATTGCCTGCCTTCGTGGAGCTGTACTAATATCTTAGCAGAGCATGTTGGAAAATTATGGGCTGGGCATTTTTAAAAGAATAACAGAGCTTTGGGCATAATATGTTTTACTTTCCATACACCTGCTTTGGTTTCCTCTGACCAGAAGCCAAGTATTGTAGTCAGGATCTCTATCTCCCAGTGCAGTAACTTGAAAAATTGTTGATAGATTTAAGCTACATCATATATAATAATCAATGTAGAAATTATGATCCTTCTAAATGAATTTTATGTGAGAAAGATCCCTTATTTATTATGAAATGTTAATTTCAAATATCTAATTGTTAAAGTAGCATGTTAAAATGATTATTTCCTATTTACTGACAGACCTTTGGAATATTGTAGCAGAGCATAATATGTCAAGATTTACGGATTTTCCCCAAACAATATGTAGAATCGATTGGAAAGCTCAGTGTCACAAGTTCCACATTTCAGAACTATTTACATTCTCATCATGGAATGTGTGCTAGGACCGAGTATTGTATGTGTTGTATTATCTAATCCTAATCTTATTCACAAACCCCAATTCTCTACAATATCGAGTTTCCATGCTAAAATTCTCCGTTGCTCCCGTGATAAAAACCCAGGGCCTTGTATAAAAAAAAGAAACCCTCTGCACTAAAAAATTGAAGCCAACTCATGCAAAAAATTCAATGTCCATATGCAAAAATCTAAGCATGGCTTAGAATAAAATCTTCTAAAAGCACGAACACCAGGACTAGTGCCTTATTTGCCTTTTTTGCTCTTCCAGGTCTTTAATGGCTAGCCTCCAGCCCTTCATCTTCGATAAACCTCAACTTCTGCCCAATCCTATCCTGCACATATTCTATTCACTTTCCATTTCTGTTCGTGCTGACTTACATTGGTTCCAAGTCTCATATGCTTGAAAATCCTGGCCTTTGTTTCTGCAACTCAGATATCTTTATGCATCCATCTTTCCTTTGCCCAATCATTGGTGGTCACCTTTCCAGCCATCTACACTCTGGAATTCCATCCCTGAACCCTTCCAGCTGACTCTCCTCCTGCAAGACCATCTTTAAAAACCCAACTCCTTGACCAAGCTTTTGATCACCATCTCTAATTGCTCTTTTTTTGGATTGAGATCCATTGCTTTGTGATTCCGCCTCTGTGATGCACCTTGGCATGTGTTTCTACATTAAAGATGCTATTTAAATGAGAGTTGTTGTGACTAGATATGATCAACACTTCTGCATCCTCTTCTACAACCTGACCTAGTCCATCACCTGTTTGCTCCCTGCTCCTCTTTCTGCTGTACCTCAGCCCACAATATAGAAACTCTTTCAGCCTCTTAAAAACATCCTTGGTGTAGAATACAGTCCAATTCACCAATCAGAAATCAGCTCTTCTAGTCTTCCAGGTCTTTGGAGTTTGAAGCACACAGGAAAGTCTTTATTGCGCACAAGAGAGGAAGTAGAAGGAAGGAACTCCAGGCTAGATTGGAGGAGTTTGCAGACTGAATTCAGTTTACTAACTGCTTATTAATTTGATATTAAAGACTTTTTGGTTAAAAATCCGACACTGCCTCACCACCACACCTTTCAACTCCTCCATTGCTGCAAAATTATCAGACTGGTTATCTGACACCCAGTACTGGATGAGCAGAAATTTCCTCCAGTTAAATATTGGGAAGATTGAAGTCATTGTTTTCGGACCCGCTCTGAACTCCATTTTCTAACTGAACTCCATTTTCTAACTGCCAACTCCATCACTCTTGTCAACTGTCTGAGATTAAGCCAGTCTGTTCACAACCCGTGGTGCCACATTTGATCCTAAAATAAGCTTCTGGCCTCATATTTGTGCCATCACTAAGACTGTCTATTTCCACCTCCATAACATCGCTCAACTTTGCGCCCGTCGCAGCTTAACTGCTGCTGAAACCCTCATTGATACTATTGTTGTCTCTGGACTTAATTATTTCAATGGATTCCTGGCTGGCCTCCCACATTCTACTCTTTATAAACTTGAGGTCATCCAAAACTCTGCCTGTGTATAAACTTGCAGCAAGTCCCATTCTTTATCACTCCTGTGTTCGCTAACCTATATTGGCTCCCGGTCAAGCAACATCTTGATTTTAAAATTCGCATCCTTGTCTTCAAACCCTTCATGGCCTTGCCCCTCCCTATCTCTGTAACCTCCTCCAACCCAACTGTCGTAAGATATCTGCGCTCCTCTAATTCTGGCCTCTTGTACATTTGCAATTATAATTGCTGGACCGTTAGTGACTGTGCCTTCAGTTGTCAAGGCCTCAAGCTCTGGAGTTCCCCCTCTCTACCTCATTTTCCTCCTTTAAGACACCAAGCTTTTAGTGCAAATATCTCCTTGTGTGGCTCAATGTTATAATTTGTTTTATAATGCTCCTGTGAAGCACATTGGGACATTTTACTTAAATATACATAAAAGTTGTTTTTAGACTCAATTTCCTGAATAGTATCTACCTGTTGCATTTACAATGGCTAGAATGAATGAGTCTCTTTAAGCTGATTGAGAAAATTATTTATCTTCCCATATTTGTCTCTTCATCTCCCAAAGGTAGTGATTACTGCTGGGGTAGGGTTCTACAGATGCCAGCAGACCTCTGATAATTGGCACAAATGGCCTTTCTTCACCTATAAGCCTTCATAATGACTATTGATAGACAAGTCAATCTTGTGGGGGCCATCACAGCACCTGACCTCATCCCACATCAGTACTTTGCCATTATGCTAATGCACAGGCGATACAAGTGTCCTAAGTATTTTATTATTTAACAGTGCTCACTTTATAACTATAAACATCAGTAAAATGAAGCTTTTGGACAGTGAAGCACATTTAGTGCCCTAAAATCCATAACAGAGTTTATTATGAACTGCAGGGGCTACAGCCATAAAGGTTCTAAGTACATTAAATAATGTTAAACCAGCTTAATAATCAGCAGTAGCAGAACAAAATGTGTAATAAACCAGATCAGAAATCCCTCAGTTGCCAGCATATTTGCTGTGTTGTAGATTTAATAAAAATAATTCATGTTTTAGGTGAGAATAATGTTTCATTTATTTTCTTGTGGGTTCTTATTTTGCAGTCTCTGTGGAATATTATTGAGGTATTCAGGAAATGTAATTGTTGCGGGCTTTTGCACGCAGCCTGCAGAATGTAACCATTTCAACACTTAAAATAAACACCTTTGAGGTGTTTCACACTCGCTTCTCATTGTCAGATTCTCTGAATAAAAACCTGTTTGTTCTCACTCGCATATAAGTGTATAGGTGAGAAATGTCACACCTGATAAAACTACAGCGGAGGTTGCTGGCTCAATTCCAGAGATAAAATCTGACTTCACTTCTGAGTAAAAATACTGAAGTAACGAGATATCTTTCTTGATCAAGCAAAGAGCACTCTTTGCTAAAAGCAAAATTAAATCTACAGTGCTGCAAAGTGAGGTTGATTCAGTGACTAAATCACATTTCTATCCCCATTAGGCAAGTGTGGACAGCTTGTTTCTCAACGGCACAATATATTACTGTAATTTTATTTTGTAATTTTCATAGTTTCTCCTTTAGAGTACAAAGAAACTGGAATTTTAAAATAAAAATCCAAGTTACTGGAAATATATATCAGGTCTGTCAGCATCTGTAAAAAAATAAAATCCAAGTTCTTGTTTCGGACATGGGCCTTTCTTCAGAACGGGACCACACTTGGAATGTTAACCTATGTCTTTCTTCTTACAAATACTGATAATGCGTTCTGACAAAGCGGCCAACCCGGAAACATTAAGCTGTCTTTTTTTTTCCCTCTTTACAGACTCTGTGGATTTGCTGTGTATCTTCTGTTGTTCCAAACTCAGAATTCACTCAGTAACTTATATATGCAAGACAAGAAATTTGCACTCTAAAAGCTTAATGAGTTCTCTCGGACTCATTCACTTTAACAAAAAGACATTAATACCCAGTTTTCCTTTCATAACCGCATCTGTTTTGAGATTGTGGTCATTCACTTCAAGAGCACATATACTACCTTGTTTATGCTATGGATGTACATTGTGATATAAAAGCAAGATTTTCAAACTATTTCTGCTGACTATGATGACTTTGGCTGTCTATTGAATATCAAATAACAGTTTCATTGCAACAGCTGAAAGAATATTTTTACAATAGCTAATTTGTGTGACTGAACATGTAGAAGAACAATACGTTTATTATGGGCATTGTTTAGATTTTCAGTGCTTTGAAGGATTTATTTTATATCAGTGATCATCCCTGTTGGATCCAATTTGATTCAATATTAATGCAATGAGGAGATGCGGACATGTAAGACACATGTAACATTGACGGAATAATTAGTTCACAGGACTGAACTGTATGGGAAAGCAAGAGGAAAACAACTCAATAGAAACAAAATGTGGCAAAAAGATTCTACCCACCACCTAATTTTCTTCCCTCATCTTCTGAAAGCACTGTTGCGTGTTTGGTACCATTCCATGTTTGCTGGCAACCGTCCAGTATCTTGGGTAATGAGCCGTTCTTGGTGTCTCAACCTGCATAGAGTGTGTTAGCAGGTTATTCACTCTGGGGAAGGAGTAGGTTGGTAAGATAGCATAGCCTGATTCAGTTCTTATCTCACATACATAAACAGGTGCTTTTCAGTAGCAGTCACTGGTGATAGCCATCAACAGTCAGAACATTGGCAGGTAGTTTTTCTCAGTTTCTAACCCAGAAGCATTGATGCCAAGCATAATGTCACCACTCCTCCTCATTGGATAATTCCACCTAGGTCAGCAATTCAATTGAGATGTCTTCATTCTGCATGACTCAAAATCCACAATACCCAGCGCAATTCCAAAGTAAGTGTGCCATTCGGTTTTACTTTTAATTTTAAATCATCTCCTGAACCCTCCAAAAGATCTCTGCGCCTCCAATTCTGCCTTCTTGCACATCCCTGACTGTTGACAGCCATGCCTTCAGTTGCATAGGCCCTAAACTCTGGAATTTCCATCCTAAGCCTCCTGGCTTCTCTATACCTTTCTTCTTTTAAGACCCTCCTTAAAACTTACCTCTTTGACCAAACTTTTGGTCATTTGACTTAATATCTCCTTATGTGGCTTGGTGTCAAATTTTGTTTGATAATGCTCCTGTAAAGCATCTTGGGGTGTTCTTCCACATTAAAGGCACTATATAAATGCAAATAATTGTAATTTATTAATATATTCCATTGACTGAACATAGATGAGGTACGGATCAAGCATCATCTAATTGAATGACAAAACAACCTTAGGGGCTGAATGGCCTGCTCTGAAATTGTCATTCCACCTCTGGTGAAAATACACAGTATTATGACTCTTGCTCAAAGAATTGGCCTGTTCTCAGCAAGTGAGGCTGAAGGCATGAGATTGATTTTGAACAAGATTTGCTGAATTCAGCTGACAGTCCTGTGTCACAGTGTGCTCATTTTAAATGGGTGGACGCGCCACTTGAGAACAATGCAGAATTGGTTGGATTCATATCTTTCCCCATTTTCGCCAACCCCCTCCCTGGGAATTCAGAAGACTCAAACTTCCATCTTGTTCTTTTCCTGCTCCCTGGGAACAGTCGCATTTCCCCCTCCCCTTCCCTGAAACCATGGCAGGTATGATCACTGCTGCTGTCTCCAAAATCACCCTTTCACATGTAACTTTACTTAGTGACTTGTGTGACATTATGAAGAGCATGGTGCTTAATTTGCCAAGAGTATAAATTGGTTGACAATTGTTATTATAGAATTATTTTTAAAAGCCATCAAACAATGACAGAATAGAACGTTGCAATGGCACGTTCAAACTGTTCTTTCACTCGTGAGAAATATCTTCATAGTTCGTTCGTCCCTGTGGTGCTCTTGAATTATGAGTCTTTCACATTTATGAAAGAACAGCAAGAACACACTGTCACCCAGTGCGAAAGCTTAGATTTGTTTTGCCTTGGTTTTATCCATCCAGAGAGGTATGTGACAGTGTCTTGTTGCTGAGCCAAACTTCTGTCATATTTTATGGGCAAATGAAGTAAAAGGACCACTTACCATAGCAGGAAACCAGATTATGGCTTTAATACAAGGTTTCATACTCCTTGGTCTAGTCTGTCTTATTCCAATCTTCCTTCTTCTCTCTCCCAAAAGAAATTATGCTATTTATAAAATTTTCAAATCCCTGAAGGTTTTGCAATGACCTCTGAAGGTTAAAAGTGAGGAATTTTTTTAACGCTCAAATGGAAGCTGTAAGAAGTTTAACCTTGTGTTTTTATAAGGGCTGTATTGTTGCTGTAAACCCTTGAAGATTCATCTTGTTAGATTTGTACTTGATCACTCATTTCTGACTAATTCAAACGGGACTAAAATACCATCTTTTCTCAAGGGTATAATTGGAATGCTGCAAATTCAGTAAGAAGTAATTTTTAGGCATTTTTCTCACTGATAGGAAAGATGAAACCATGCCAGTAATGAATTTTCAGGATTTACAGTATTTTCATTAAATGGTAAAACTAAAAGTGTAAATGAAGTGTGAACATTTTGATTTTAGTTTATTGCAGAGCTAGTACTAATTTTCAGCCAGCACCCTCCCTCAAATGTTGTTGTTATCTGATTCTCATTGTTGCTTATTATAGAGGGAAAATCATTTCTGCGTTTAGTTTATTAACAAGTGTTTTGCTGCATGTACTCCGATTTCAACCTTATTTACAAATGAAGCTTTTCTTCTCATTTTTCTCTTTTGATTTCTTTGTGTTTATTCCCCTCCACCATAATGATCTTTTCTTTTGAGGGAGCACAGTTCAGGTAATTGGGAAAAAGAAAGAAAATAACATTGTGACAAAAATGAAGCATTCTATTTCTAAGATTTAGCTATGTTTTGGCTTCTTTAATTCTGTTCTGGTAGAATAAAGGGTTAAAAACTACTTGAAAAATCATGCCCAGTTTGTCAGTGTATTGCGGGGGTATAGTGCCAAATCTTGAGGTGCCAGAGTTCTAAGAAAATTTGTTGGCCATATCATTTCTAAATCTACTATTATGTGGTTTTCGTATGTATTAATCACTTGAATCCCCAAAAGTCAGTAAAACTATGCTTTTTAAGTGAAAAATATTAGTGGCCCCATTGCCACTGACCTCTTTCTCATACCCTCTGCCCAACAACCTCCCCAACCCCCAGAACCTAGGTCAGGAACTCCCTTCCTAATGGCACTGTGGGTGTACCTACACCACATGGACTGCAGTGGTTCAAGGAGGCAGCTCACCACTACCATCTCGAGGGCAATTAGGAATGGGTAATAAATGCTGGCCCAGCCAGCAATGCGCTCGTCCCATGAGTAAATAGAAAAAACACCCTGTCCCCCCAACACCCCCGCTCCACCCCAACCCCCTCCAACCTCCTTCCCACTCTTCCCCCAACCTCCCCAACCACCCACTCCCTCCCACCAAGTCACCCTCTCTAAACTCCTCCCCATCGCTTCTCCCAACCTCCCCAACAACCACCCCCCCCCCCCCCCCACAAAAAACCCCCAGACTCCCCAGCAGCAGCGTAGCACCGAATGAGATTGACCTGACAGACCGGCTTCAAAAAATCAGAACTCAGACTGAAGCCAGTCTGTCACGTACTAAGCTCTGGCTGCTCAGTGTGGATGACGAGAGCTCTATTCAAAACAGGCTTGTCCAACCTTTTCGCTTTGGTGGGGGGTGGGGGTGGAGGGGTTGGTGGAGTGGTGGGGGGGCACATTTCCATCTTTTTGAGCAAATTTTGGAAAGTTAAGATTCAGCACAACTTTAAACTGAATTTCAAAAAACAGTTGAGGTATTAAGAAAAGAGACAATTCCAGAGCAAAAATAAAGCAATTGTCAGAACAATAAGTTGCTAAGTTTAAAAAAGTAATTAATAAAAATGACGAGTATGAGAGGGTGTGTGTGTGTGTGTGCATGTGCCAGGCTCACTCCCAGCCTCAGGGTGCTTGGTCACTCACCCTCACCCACTGTGATTGGATGTGTGTATGTGTTGGTGTGTGGTAGTGAGGGTGAGAAACCTGAGACTGGGAGTAAGGCAGACAATCTTATTTTTTAAATTAAGCTTTACATACACACACACACACACTCTCACTATCTCTCTCATTCACTTGCTCTCACACACTTGCTTACACACTCCTCACTCACTCACACACGCTTGCACACTGTTACGACCTATCCCCAGGCGAGGTCCCCCAATTTGTTATGATCCCAGATGAGATACCCCAAATCGTTATGCCCCCGGGTGAGGAGGGATGAACTGGCTCCCTTTCTTTATTCAATTCCTTCAGTTATTTGCAAGAAGGTTAGTTTAAAAAGGTTTCCTTCCCCCGTGAATACCTTTTCCAAGTCCAAATGTATTTATGCTTTAGAAGGAGCCATTTTAACCAGACTTTCTTGAGTCATAGAAAAAGTAAGTTCATTAGTTACTAAAAACCCAAGGGAAAAAATAATAAAAATGCAACACACACACACACACACAGTTAGAGATGAGAATCTGAGTCCAAAAATAAAAGTATTTTTTTTAAAAATCAGTCTTTGGTTTGTCCGTGAGGAGTAGATAGCAAAACATTGCAGCCGTGAAGTTAGGAGATTCTGGTAGAGCTGACTTTGGCCATTAAGCATTTGGTTTAGAGACACTTGGTTCTGCAGGTTAGCTGAAGAAGTTGTCCTGTTTACTTTTCGACTGGTTTTGCTGACTTGTGACTTGCCTCCAGCAACAAAGATTTTTTTACCTGCAGGCTGCAGGAATGCCTAGTTGATGTTCTTCAGCTGTGACCTTCGTCGCACACACTAGCACACCAAAACTAGAACACACTGATCAGGTTTGCAGCTGGCTTTTTAACCTTTTCTTGTGTATTCCTAGGAGGGAAAAACAAACATGTCTTTCGCCCAGAATCTGCTTTCTTTAAACTCAGATCATGCGCAGTTTCTGAGATATAACTCAACAGGAAATGGTTCCTGCTGAAATGGTAATCAGTCTCCATTGTCTCTGTAACCACAATGAGATTAGAGTTCTGCCTTTTGCATTGCATCTCTCCCTTTCAGATGTCTCTGAAGTAGGCCTTGACACTTTTTAGGTGCGACCTTCTATGTTCTCTGCACTAGTCGGTCAAGTGTAATGCACAGGAATTTTCCAACAAGTGGTTCCTTTACATTCTCAGCCAGCTTTGGCTTGTATGTCTTTTTAAAAAAAAAACACACATCTTCCTTTAAGAGTTCAATATGGCCGTAAGTAATTCAGACTGTGATCAGCTGTCATGGCAACACACGCCCACTCTCTCTCTCTCTCATTCACACATACACACACACATTCTCTCTCTCTCTATCACACACACACACACACACACACACACACAGGCATTCTCTTTCTTTCACTCACACACACTCTCACACTTGCACGCACTCTCCCTCACTCCCACTCGTGCACATGTACTCTGTCTCACTCCCACACAGATGTGCAAACACATTCTTTCAGTCAATCACACACCCGTACACACACACACTCATTCTGCACACACACATTCTCTCTTGCTCCCATACCCATACACTCTCACTCACACTCACATCCATTCACTCTCTCTCACTCTCACGTGCACGTGCACACACACACACACACACACACACACACACACACACAGCACATTCTCACTCCCAAATGCTCTCTCACTCCCACATATGCATCCTCTCTCTCCCACACACGCGAACACACTCACTCCCACGTACGCACGCATTCTCTCTCACCCCCACACACACACGCACTCTCTCACTCCCACGCAGGCACTCACTCTCGCTCACGCATGCACGCACTCTCACCCCCATGCATGCATGTATATGCACTCTCTCAATCCCATACACACGCACTCTCTCTCACTCCCGCACGCACTCACACTCATTCCCTCGCACACGCGGACTCTCATTCCCATGCACGCACGCACTCTCTCCCACACATACACACTCTCTCCCATGCATACACATTCTCTGTCCCTTACACTCGCACACGCTCTCACTCCCACACACGCATGCGCGCACGCACTCTCGCTCCCACGCATGCGCGCACGCACTCTCGCTCCCACGCATGCGCGCACGCACTCTCGCTCCCACGCATGCGCGCACGCACTCTCGCTCCCACGCATGCGCTCACGCACTCTCCCACACACGCATGCACGCACGCACTCTCCCACACACGCATGCGCGCACGCACTCTCCCACACACAGCAGTCGGCCAATCCCCTCTGACCTGCCTGCAACGCTACCCCCCCACAATGACTCGGGGCTCTGCAGTATTCCAATACCAGACTTTGTTGCAGCATCTCCTCCCCAGGGTCCTGGCATTCTTCTCTCTGGCACTCTGCTTCCCAGGACCCGTTCTCCAGCACTCTGCTCCCTGGGCCCTAGTTGGAGGTGCCAGAGTAGCACTCCAGTAGCACTACACCCCTGGTGTGTTGATATGTGAAGAGGTTGATCATCAAGCAGTTTGGTGATCAATTCTAATACAAACATACTGTGAGATTTGTTCAGGTGGGTTCCTGAATGGCAATTTTCTTCAAATTATCAACAGTTAATTCAATTCACAAAGTTCCAGGCATTCTTTTTAAAAGTGATAATCAACCTACATTTTTCAAATCAATGAGTTGAATCTGGAACCTTTGAAGGGAAGCTGTTTGACTGGAGCCTCGAAAGGAAATTAACTAAACTACGTAGTTGGAAAGTATTGCAGGAACTGTGTGTAAAAAAGAAAGTCATTGTAACATAGTTTTACCACAGAGTTACAATTATTTTCCTATTTACTAAATTAGCGAAGTTTAACAGATTTTTAAAGTTACATTTTGTTATTGCTACAAATACTTTATTCCTATTTAATAAATTATGTGGCAGATATAGCTTAAGAGAGGAGCTAGTGTGTTATTCTGATACCTTCTGAAAGCAGAGAAGCATAGGATAGAATTTTTTTTTAGATTTTTTAGAATTCTTCTGTTTATTCTGCAAACTTATTTTGCCTAAAATGCAAACAAGTGGAAGTTCATTTGATGATGTAGAGATGGGCTCCCCACAAGAATAGTGAAACACAAGCTGAAAAAAGTAAAAGAACCCAAAAACACTCAATGTATCCCACTGCCTTTGCCATGTTCTTAATTGCTGAAGATCAATTAAAAGGAGTTGTACTTGACTGGGGCAAAGTCAATCTGTCAATCACTCATGCCAGAGCAATCAAATGGGAGGAGATTGTTGTAGCATTTAAACACTAGCGCAATCTGGTTGGGCAGAATGCCCTGTTTCAGTGACTTATATTCTATGTAACATTATACTGCATGAAGCAACTCCTGGCGCTGACCCAGCCAGGAGCAGGCAAGACAATAACCAGTTAGGTTTCTTGTGTGTAACCTATCAATTATGGAGCTCTCCAATGATTTGGAAGCATATCTAATAAGTTTCTCTGTTATATAGACCAAGATTGTCATAGGTTAGATTCTCAGTCTGTGCTAAATTAGCTGTTCCAACCTGGAACTCTACAAAGGTTTGTAGTCACCTTGAATTAGGGAAGGGGAATTTAGCCTCTGTTCCTACTCTTAGCTTTCCACCAATTCTTGTGGATTTATGAATGACAGTCATAAAGATGAGACAGACCATTCGTCCCATGTAGGTCTTTTCAAGGAACCCTAAATAATTTACCCCCTCTTCTACTCTCATAACGTTCATTAGGATTGAAGAGCCCAGTTTTTCTCCCCTTCTCTCATTACACTGTTCGGACACCAAGGATCAGTGTTATGGTTCTTTTCTGCACCATTTGCAAGGCATGGATGTGCTTCAGTCACTGGATTTGAACACAATATTATGTTG
Source organism: Carcharodon carcharias (assembly GCF_017639515.1). Taxonomy (NCBI): domain Eukaryota; kingdom Metazoa; phylum Chordata; class Chondrichthyes; order Lamniformes; family Lamnidae; genus Carcharodon; species Carcharodon carcharias. The sequence goes on from NC_054479.1 coordinate 8,544,218, forward strand.
CTGCTACCTCACTAGAACTCTATACAATTCCAGCACAGAAGCACTCTATTGATATACCAATATAGGTCAACATCCTGCTTGCTTTGTTAATTGCTGTTCCACCATGATTAGACATCATTTAAGAGTCGAATACTGCTGTAAGATCTACTTCAACTTCTTTGCTGAACATCATTCGTTAAATAATTTTCCTGTTTGTTTTCTTCCAACTGTGCGCTTGTCTGTATTAAACATCATCTGCCACAACTTCGCCCACTTGAAAGTATTGTCTGGGGTCATTTGTATTCCTTGTTAGCTGTGTTAGACTCTACAGCTTCCCAATCTTGACCTAATTTAATATTTTCTGCAAAGTGATCAATTTCCAAATCCAAGTGATTTATTAGATCTGAAACAGTCAGCAGCATTCTTACATATCTCCCCAACCTGATGCCAGCCCCTAAATGGCACCAGTGCAGCTTCTTTTAGCTAATTCTCTATCCAATTCCATTTTTTACCTGGGGTACCCTTAAGTTTGTGGAGGAACTTTTGATATGCAACTTTATCAAAAGATTTTCGGAAAATCTGGACATGGTATGCCTTAGAATGTCACTTCCTGATAGATGACAAGGGATTCATCAAATATGAGATGCCTGTCATGTAGTTTTTTTGGTTGCTATTTAAGGTACTTTTATGTAGATACTCCTCAGCTTGGTTCTACATAAATTTCATTATTTGCCAGTTATTGGTGTTGGATTAATAGACTTGCAATTACTCAAGTTTATTTTATTGCCTTTCTTGAAAACAGGTTGGTTTGTTTCCAATTTATTTGGCTCTTCCCTGTGTTCATCAGCTTCCTGGTGATGCCTGAGAGCATTTTGTACATTCCTAAGTTTCACTTACCAACTTTCTGTGTATAGCACCGTCCTTAAGGATTTGTTAGCTTTCAACTCTTTTAATCTGTTTAGGATGCCCTTTGGGTGCCCAGCCACAGGAATGTACATGTCCATCTTGCAGGAACCCTGTGTTTAAGAAATGGCTGTGCAAAGATTTGCAAATTATTTTAGTTCAGAGCAGTATTCAGGGAGTGCTGCTTTATCTGAGGAGCCTTCTTTTCTATTTGATAAATCAAGGTCCCATGAATGTCTGCTGTCTTGGATAGATGAAAAAAATCCCTTGGCACTATCTTGAAGAAGAGCAGGATTGTTTTCCCTGGTGTCCTAGCCAATATTTATGCTTCATCCAATATCACTAAAAATATTTTCTGGTCCTTATCGTCTTGCTGTTTGTGGGAGTTTTCTGTGCACAATTTGGTTGCTGAGTTTTCTATGTTACAACAGTGAATAGACTTTTCATTGTATTTCATTGGCTGAGCATGTCCTGAGCTCATGAAAGCTGTTACATAAATGCAAGACTTTTTAAATTTACATTTAGAGTGAGTAATCTAGATGCTACTAAGGATTCAAAGAATAACTTGAGAATGGGGTATCCAATCAAACCTTATCTTTAAGAGCTCTGTCCTGGTTGGTTGACTCACAGGTTTAGAGATACTGCTTGGAGTGGTCAGGATTTTCCTGAATAACGTTATCAATATTTCACGTGCCAGCAATTTGAGCATTAGCTGGGTAATATCTCCTGATATAAAAGTCAAAAATCGAAGAAACTGATCCTTACTTATTCTTTCACGGGGCCTGAGCATCGCTGGCTGGGCCAGCATTTATTGCCCATCCCTAACTGTCCTTTGGAATGTGATGGTGAGCTGCCTTCTTGAACCACTGCAGGCTATGTGCTGTAGGTAGATTCTCAGCACTGTTAGGAAAGGAGTTCCTGATTTCTGACCCAGTGACAGTGAGGGAATTGTTCCAAATCAGGATGATAGGTGGCTTGGAGGGGAACTTGCAGGTGGTATATTCCCATGCACCTGCTGCCCTTGAACTTGTAGGTGATAGAGTTTGCGTACTTGAAAGGTGCTGTCGAAGGAGCTTGGTGATGGTACACACTGCTGCCACTATGCAATGATCTATGGTGGATGAGGCGTCAATCCATTTTGGATGCTGAAAGGATGTTCCCCTTGTAGAAGAGACTAAAACTATGTGACACAGTTTAAAAATAAGGGGTCTCCCATTTAAGACAGAGATGAGAAGAAATTTTTTCTCTGACGGTCTTGAGTCTTTGGAACTTTCTTCCCTGGTGAGCAGTGGAGGCAAGGTCATTGAATATTTTTAAGACAGAAGTAGGTAGATTCTTGACTAACGAAGAGGTCAAAGGTTATTGGGAATGTGGAGTTGAGGCCACAATCAGATCAGCAATGATCTCATCGACTGGTGGAGCAGGCTCAAGAGGCTGAATAGCCTACTCCTGTTTCTAATTTGTATGTTCAAATAAGCTGCTTTCTCCTGGATGGTGTCAAGCTTCTTGAGTGTTTTTGGATCTGCACTCATCCAAGCGAGTGGAGAGTAATTCCATCACCCCCCTGACTTGTGCCTTGTAGATAGTGGACAGACTTTGGGGAGTCAGGAGGTGTGTTACTCACCACACAATTCCCAGCCTTTGACCTGCATATAGCCATGGGATTTACATAGCTGATCCAGTTTAGTTTCTGGTCAATGGTAACTCCTGGGATGATGTTAGAGCGGTATTCAGCAGTGATAATTCCATTGAATGTCAAGGGGAGATGGTTAGATTCTCTCTCGTTAAAGATGGTAATTGCCTGGCGTGAGTGTTATTTGGCATTTATCAACCCAAGCCTGAATGTTGTCCAGTTCTTGCTGCGCATGGACATGGACTACCTCAGTATCTGAGGAGTTGCAAATGGTGCTGAACATTGTGCAACCGTCAGTGAACGTACCCACTTCTAACCTTATGATGGAAGGAAGGTCATTGATGAAGCACTGATGGTTGGGCCATAGGACACTACCCTGAGGAACTCCTTCAGTGATGTCCTGGGGCTGAGATGATTGACCTCCAACAACCACAACCATCTTCCTTTATGCTAGGTATGACTCCAGCCAGTGGAGAGTTTTTCCCCTGATTCCCATTGACTCCAGTTTGCTAGGGCTCCTTGATGTCACACTCGGTCAATTGCAGCCTTGGTGCCAAAGGCAGTCACTCTCATCTCACCTCTTGAGTTCGCAATGTCACATTGTAAGTGTCAATTAAAACTATGTAATCATGTTAGGAAATAGGGATAGCTTAAGTAAGTTATACTTGTATTTTTTGGTGTTAGGAATGAATTTTAGCTTTAAAGTTTAAGTTTGATTTGTATTTCTGTATATGTGTATTAAGAAAGGTCAAATGTAGTTTTAGTTTCAATTTAAAAGGCTTCTTGCATTTCTAATGAGACGTTTACGGCCCCTACAAAATGAAACACACAAGTAGGAAGAACAGTGCTGTTGCCTAGCAACAGGGGGCCAGATAGGCATGTTCCTCCCACAGACACACACACACAAAAAGAAAGGCAGCAGTTTGTTTTGGAAGCTGTTTGAGTTTAGTTGGTTTGAAGGCAGCTGTGAAGCAGAGGCAGCCCAAAAAAAGGACAGATAGCAAGTCCCAAGCTAAGAAAATCCCCATAAGCCCAGGGGAGTGGAAGAAAAGAGTCCAAAGAACACCTTCTAGTTAAAGGAAGGACAGGAACCTGGGAAATGGCCCTATTAAGTGAAGTTAAGAGTGAGGGGCAGAGAGAAAGGCTCCAAGCTTCAGATTTAAAGTGATAACAGCTAGCAGGAAGCAAGAAGGTTCAAAGAGACAACTGAAGATCTGTAATTCTTTGCTATGGGCATGTGAAGCAGTGGTGTAATGTTAAGGCCGAGTTGGTGAGAGAGGGTGCATGGAAGACAGCTTGAGGGCATGTGGTGACCCAGGGAAGAGGAACATCAGAAGGAAAGTATGAAACCCTGAAGGTGAGCCCTTGTGGAAGATGTCTGAGCAAAAACCTTTGTTTGGGAGAAGATTCCAAGGCAATGTCCTGGAGAGTGGAGATTGGAATCCCTCGTGTGAAAGACGGAATTCAGTGAGACTGGTTGGCTCACAGTGTGATAAGCATCTGGGGGAGCTGAGGAGAGATCCACAGCATCGGTTTGAGGTGGTCACTCGGTTTCAAAATGTGGTGTGTCTGACCGCAGGGTGCCATAGGTTTACATGGACTGTGCACTTAACTGAACATTGGAGTATAAAATAGCTTTTATAACTTGTGTTATCCTTACAAATTTATATGCATCTGAAAAGGTCTAGTTGTGGGTGAAGGAGTATAGTAATATAATTCATCCTTTCTTATTGAATAAATATTTTATTCTTTTTTTAAAAGTTCACCAGCTGACCCCTGTGCCTCTGTTCAGTAGTTACTCTCCATGTACCTACACAAACAAAATAAAAGTTAAGATCCATCAAGCTGCGTTCTGCTCTGGGATCAGACTTGTCCAGGTTGGGGTAACTGCAGCTTGGATCATAACAAAGCATCAATTAAAATTAAAACAAGCATTGATTTTTGTTTATATTCCACTGAGCTTGCCTCTTTAGCTTTGGCAGCACTGATGGTTTGGGAAGATCTACTTGCAGTACCACCCCCTAATTGCAGATAAACTAGCAAACAAAAAAAAAAATGCAAAATGCGTATATTCCTCAGATTGCTGATTGGTGTAACAGGAAATGGAGCGGACAGTAGTGCTGTTGCAACAGAAATTATCCTGTTTACTGAGTATCACTTTGTCCACAATTGCTTCACTGGTGTGGTGTTCAGTGGATTAAGTAAGGCAAAATGGGGCAATCTTTTCATCCCTCAACCCAGCTTTAATTCAACCCATGTAAATAGCATCAAAAAGACTGGAGTTACTAGAATTCATCTCATAACTGTTAACAAAAGGCTTGCACCTAATAATGAAAGACTTATGTATGCTTCTCTCCGATCCGTCAGTTTTAGAACAAAATCTGACAGTTTTGGCACATATAATTAAGAAATGGATAATAAATGCATTTGAATGCTATGGTCTGTTCAAAAGTGTTAATCATCTTGTTTGCACAGCCCAGATAAATGTAGGTTAAGAATCCTTTTTATGACGGTTGTTTCCACTGCATTATCGGACAACAAATGAAGCCACACCAGGGAGCCTTATTTTTTCCCACTATGATTTCAATGGGGAACTGTGCATCCCAAGCGCCTGTGGATACTCAATTGCAACTTGTAAGCGCAAAATGATAGGTTGCGTTGACAGTTGCAACATGGGAACTAGAGCCCTTGGGTACACTCTGCACCCTAACGACTATTGTGTATTCTCTACATATTGTAAAACAACCATTAGATAAGCGTTGTTAAAATTAATGGTGCTGTGATTATTTAATTGCTTGACAAGTAAATGATTGTGTAAGTAGTGGAGTGCTTGAATGAAAAGAACAATTAAAGTTATCTTAATTCTTGCCACATTTGCAGAACAGTGTGTGTTAGCTCAAGAGCATTAAATTACATGACCTAATTCACCGTTTTTAAAGCTTTTGTGGACAGTGCCAGTGGTGATGCAATACCTACCTGCAAGGCTTCAAGTTTAACGTTGCCAATGGTAATATTGTCCAGACTATTACAACTATTGCAAAATTTATATTTGCATTTGTATAGTACCTTTTAATGTAGGAAAACATTCTGAGGTGCATTACAGGGAAGGCATGCTTTAAAATGAAATAAAAACAAAAAGCTGCGGATGCTGGAAATCCAAAACAAAAACAGAATTACCTGGAAAAACTCAGCAGGTCTGGCAGCATCGGCGGAGAAGAAAAGAGTTGACGTTTCGAGTCCTCATGACCCTTCCACAAAACTGAGCGAATATAAGGAGAGGGGTGAAATATAAGCTGGTTTAAGGGCGGTGGGGGGTGGGGGGGGGAGTGGAGAGAAGTTGGTGGGGGTTGGTGTGGGTGTAGGGACAAGCAAGCAGTGATAGGAGGAGAAAATGAAAGCCTGGTCCAAATCGTAAGCATTTGGAGAAGGAGGAGTTGGAGAAACAAAGGAGTCTAGGCATAAATTTCAGTACTTGGGCCCAGATAATCCGGTCTCAGGATGGTCGGAGGCTGAACATACCCCAGAAGATTCATAACAGGACCTGTCAGAAGTCCCCGTGCAAGGACTCCATGTGAATTGATTGCCTGGGAAGTTTGAACTTTGAATGGGCAGTTACCTTGCTGCCGGGACCCTCCAAAAAAGTCTCCGTCTCAGAGTTAGAGCTGGCGACTTTGGACGGTTCTGATTTACTTACGTGAACAGATACCCAGGAAATGTTAGACAGAAAAAACCTAGTTTAACACCTGGGTAACCATACAACTGACTTCCCTGCCTTCCCATCCTGATCCGACCTGACTAGCCTTCACCGCCCAATTACTCCCGACCCACCTATCCACTTGCCGACCTGCCACCCTACCACCTCCAGCACCCTACCCTCCTTCCAACCTGCCGTTCTAGCAGCTTACTCTGTGACACTTTTCAAAGCAACTCTGGGACTTCTAAACTCTTTACTTACCGAAATACGGCAGCTAGTGCGGTAAAAAGGGGGCATGACTTCACAGATTCTCTACAGTGTCCCCCGCGAGGTTTACTGCACAGCATTATACAGCAGTGAGGTCTGGTAAATGCCTCTTTGCAATAATTTCTCACTTATTAAAATTTTTATCACTACTTACTGTGGGGCAGAACACACCCATCTTTTATATACATACCATGTGGTCTGGGAGCTGTAGAAATTTCCACACATGGGGCCTGAACTTCCTCGGACTGGCAATCAGCATCGTCGGATTGCTATTCTGCTTCTAGTTTTACCTTAAATTTTTTCCATCCTATCTCGCACAGCCTTCTGACTCAGGCTGGGCAAGATCTGGGCAATGCCCCTAGGGCCTAATGTCAAAGGGAAGGAGGCCACAAGCCCTCTTTTACGGCACCAGCTGCCATAAACCAGGTAAGTTAAAGGTTCACTGAAGTTTAAAGGTCCTTGACGGCCAAAAATAAGATGTGTCTAAAGTAAGTGGGGAGGATTTGGGGGGGTTGGAGGTCAGGGATGGATGCGGGGCCTCAGGTGGAGGGGAGGGTGGTGGGGAGTGTTGGGTCGGGTCAAGCCTGGGGGATGGGGATGAGAGTCAGGCTTCGGTGGGTTGAGAATCAGGCCTGGCTGGGTGAGAGAGGGGGAGTCCTGTGGTGCAGGAGGGGTAGCTGTTAGGGGTGAGGAGAGTCCTATAGGTCTGTACAATAGTTACCCAGAAGTTAGAAGAGTGCAGGGCAGTTGCCCAGGGGAAGTTTGCACTTCTGGGCAATTGTCATGCAAACCTTACCTGTCAACTTCCGAAGGTTGAGGTATCTGCCCTCGCTCCCCAATACAACGACCTGGAGCTCGGAAATTATCATGAAGTCATAATTTTTCATCTGAGGATAGGGACTAGTTTTACACTGGTCCCTTGGTCCCTGAAACTACATTCCCAACAGTCTGTCATAGTAGCTTTGTTGTTTGAGGATGGTCCTATGTTTCCTTTTGCTAAGTAACTCTTCGGTTCATTGCTAACTCAGATTATATTTAGAACTAAAATTGCCCACTGAATTTAACATTAATCTTCATTGAAGACATTTATTTTCTTCCCCTGATATTGGTATTCTTGTGATTGTCCCGATGAGTGCAAGGCTAAAAGCTTCGATAAAATGTCTTTTTTCAGCAATACACTGTATTCTCCTCCACCTCACTTCATCTTTACGAACATGATAACAGCGACCTCTATCCAGCTCTATTTGTCCCAACCCCCCCCCCTCCTTAAACCAGCTTATATTTCACCTCTCTTCTATTTTTGCTTAGTTCTGTTGAAGAGTCATATGGATTCGAAACGTTAACTGTGTTCCTCTCCGTAGATGCTGTCAAACCTGCTGAGTTTTTCCAGGTATTTTTATTTTTGTTTTTGTTTTGGATTTCCAGCATCCGCAGTTTTTTGCTTTTATTTTATAACAGCAACTAATGCTCAGTTGGTGGGCTGTTTGCCAATGCGGAGCCTTTACAGCTGAATCCAACTTTGTCCTCACCTGATATCACCTCTCACACATTCCAGTGCAGTTTGGTTGGTCAGGCAAATAGGGTCTGACTATTGATTTTCTTCTCCCTAGTGCAGGGATTGTGGTGCCATTATAAAAAAATTCTCACTTTTGATTCCCGCTGCTAAGATAATTGAATTTTGAAATTCTTTGTTAGGATGGCTTCGTGCCACCGAACATTAGGGAAGGGGGAACCTTGAATATTTTTAAAATGGTATTTGGTAATACCATTGGTAAGAGGTGCTCCTTTATACCCATTGCAATGTATTCAAAATTTCTCAAAGAAAACTAGGTTGTAACATTTATATATTTTTAAAAAAAGGAAGATGTGCATTTCTATATCATCTTTCACAACCACTGGACCTTCCAAAGTACATTATAGCCAATTAATTCTTTTTGAAATGTAGTCACTGTTTTAATGTAGGAAACACAGCAGCTAATTTGTGCACATTAAATGGGTCTAAACAATATAACAATGAAGTAATCTGTCAACTGCTCAGTCATATAGTTCACTTTTGTATCTGATACCATCCTTCACTCTATATGTGCTGAGAGTGATAACTTACCACAAGAAGACATGAAGAAGTATTCATTTTCTTGACCGTTAAGCCACAGTGTTGATTACTCATAATGAGTGCCTTAGGGGATTTCCGGCAGCATTTTGAATATGGTTTTTGTGCTGGTAGATAATAGTTAAATGTAATTCCCAGTTAACAGGTTTGATATGAGCTTTAGTGGTAAGTTTGCCGCTTGTGGTTACTGTCTAATACTTTCATGTTAAGCCTGCATAGTATATAAGGTATATTTTTAACAAATTGACCCAAACTAGCTGAACCATCGAACCAAGGACTTTTTAAAGACCTTCGAGACTACATAAATATATTTCGTTGTTAAAAGTAATACAAGGTGGTGTTGCAGATTGGTGTAGTTTGCAATGATGATTCCTCACAGTAAGATTCTGATGTCAACTGCATTACTGTGAGCGTGTACTGGGTGGAAAACAGATGTTTCAGATAGAAAGAGAGACAATATTAGAAGACCAATAACTTAGCATCCACCTTATACAATCTTGCAGGGAAGCCTTGAGCAAAGGCCTTGGAATAGGCTGTGTTGTTGAGAACTTGAGGTGCTGCATTCTGTGAGAAGTCTATATCTAAACCTTAGTCAAGGCTGGGAATTGAATTTGGACCTCCCATTACATAACAAGTGTGCTGCTTCTTTGCCACATTTATTGAGACAAATTCAAATATTTTTGTGGTTGTATCAGCAAGTTCTGTGCAAGATTGATACAGTTTGGCTCAGTGAGGATGCCTTGTGGCAATATCATGGAGAGTCTGAACTGGTTTTTTTCCATGACAAAACTCTTAAGCTGTGTTTATTCAGAAAAAAGGAAAAATCACTTTTGCAAGTGTTAACACTGTTTAGTAACAACTTTGCTTTAAGTTGAAAATGGCCTACGCTTACTTACTGTTGTAGCAGTCTCACATCTGAGTCAGAAGGTTGTGGGTTCAAGCTCCATTCCAAGATTTGAGTACATAACCTGGGGTGAACTGGCAAAGTATTGCATTGTCTCTCAACCAATTGTACCAAAACCAGATTGACTGACCATTTGTATGATGGGGCTGGAGCTATGATGTGCAAATATATTTGCCTGTGCAACAATAATAACTGCACTTTAAAAATATTGCTGATAAGAGAGACATGTTGCAAAGCTTTTCATCTTACATTCATTAGGACAAATGCAAGAATGCCAAATTCCAAAATACAAAAATGCCAAATTTCAAATAATCGCAAGAATTTATACTACAGGAGAAAAGGGTGTTGATTGGCTGGCAAATTGACTCTGATTGGCATGGAGAAAGCAACAGGGAACTATTGGCTGCCCAAGCTCCAGGTAATTCAAAAAAGATGCAAGGCTTGAACATATTCCTTTTGTTTGCAGGTCTCCGCATATGAATCTATGCAGCTACTAGCAAGTGTGAATGAGCCATGTTATGAGCTCAACTGATTATCTTAAATCACTTGTTAGTGTAGCTATTACCATACTCTTCAGGACTGTTCAACAAGTGTGCCTAATCACAAAATCACATCTAACAGCAGACAGTTTTGGGTTTTGCAAGTGTGGGCTGGTTAAATATGGTCTGTACTCTGCCTATTACAAACAACTGAAGGAATAAGCTGTTTGATTTGATCAGTTGATCACAGGGACATATAGCCTACATACCTGGCATCACACCAGGACTGAGATTCATACATGACATTACTAAATTTTGTGGTAGGCAGAACGTCTTTTTGGACTGACGGCAGCAGCTTGTTATAGAAAATACCACTCGTATGGCCATTGCATAGTATTAGCATGAAACAGCTTGCTTAAGCTGTTTTCAAATTTTTGAGATACTTTGCCTTTCCAAGGTAATTTGAAGTAAACCGGGTAATTTTCAGATCTGAAAGTGGCAGCCTTTGGCCCATTTGCAAGTTTGTGCAATACACAGCAAACAATGATCTGATCAGAAGACCCACTGTCCCACAGGATAGCTTTGATGTGCTCTGTTTCTGCATCAAGCTTGGAAGCTGAGCAAATGGCTAGTGCCCTACTTTCAAGATTGCCAATAAGGCCAATCTTATAGTACATGGAGCTGTATGAATCCCAACTGTATATTGACAAGTAAAGAAAGGTAGGCTTGCAGTAGACAATGGTGCGGAACACATTAATGGATTTCTCAGCTAGCATGCCAAGGGAAAGGAATGCGTTAAACTGCTCCATCTCGAGCAAATTTCAAAGTTCACAAATGTATCATCTCCGGATGGAAATACACACGGTATCAACTTGCCAATCAATCAGTACCCTTTTCTCCTGTATTATAAATGTTGTGATCTTGAAATTTGACATTCTTGCATTTGTCCTAATGGGTGCAAGAGGAAAAACTTCAGCAACATGTCTCTTCTTTTCAGCAAGATTCAAGGTCTGTTCTACCAAGTAACTTCAAAAATAATTCATTGAATGTAACAATCTTTGCAACTTCCTGAGGTGCCACCTGACTGCAATTTTGTTCTTTACATATAGGCGTGGATATAACATGCATTATTTTGGGGCTCAATAATTGTACAGGCCCTAATTATATATTAAAATCATCTTGGTGAAAGTGTTCCATGATGACTCATGTTGCTCATTTCAATCAGAGATTGACTTCTGGGGGGTTTCATTACTGATTTCAAATGTCAGATATTAACCACATAACTACGTGCATATTTGATGTTGATTCTATCTCTTGGCACTCTTTGCATTCAGTCAAATTGTTTGACTCAACTCATTTGCAAACCTCAACGTTTCTGTGAAAGAAGTTACGCAGAGCTTGAGTTTATGTCTATATAATATGCAACTATTAATTATTTTGATGTCCTTTATGTGAATGTTGTGCCTGTTCCCTTATGTATGCTCAAACGAATTCTTGGGGGCAACTACAGTTATTACACTCAGTGGAAAAACAGTAACTATAGAGATGGCAACATCATTTTCTGGCTCTTTATTGTATATATAGTGAGATGCTTCATAACATTTTTACAAAATCATGATAATGTCTGAATGTTTTGGTGTTACTTTTGAATAGCGGACAAGCTGGGATCCTGTGGACGCAGTGAGTTAGATACTTCTGAGTTCTGGGCAAAAACTACATGCTGGTCAATACCTCGTGACCATGGGGACCCAGATGTACCACTAAATTTTCACCTTCAAGAAACCTCAAATTGGCTGCTATGGCAAAGTTGTCACCTTGGTACCATAAGGTGCTCTTCTGAGGTTAAGATTGAGGCTAAGGTTCAGTTGCATCTCGAACATACATGCTAACATACAAATTAGAAGCAAGAGTAGGCCATTTGGTCCCTTGTGCCTGTTTGCTATCTCACCATGCTGCTCCTAACCTGGGAATGTTGCTGCTGACAACAGATAACTGGAGTGAAAAACAGTGACCTCCCTCATTCTGAGCCAATAAAAATTAGAAAACAAAATTAAAGAAATTTAGAAGAAAGGCAACTGCATAAAGGTTGCACATTTGCCCTTAAGCTACCATTAGATGTTTATCTTAAATAGTTTGCCATGGAGCGACACTGATGATTCAGCATGTAGTGGGAAACGAGTAGACATCAGGTTTTAGCCCTGGCCTGCACTTAGTTAACTGATCTTAACATGGCCAGCAATAATGATGCTACAAATGACCTTTGCATTTCTGAACTAGGTAAGAGGAAAATTGATGATTCCTTCTGATTACTTTCTAATAGCAAGTGTGTGATAGTGTAAGCAAAAACATAATGAAATCTAATCTGTGATTAACTGTAAATATGGGCTTTGTGCTAGTAAATCCTATTTGGTCACCAATTCTATCACCGAGAGAAAAGGAGCCCCATTTGTTTGGATGATGATATACCAGAATCCAATCTAAGCAAGTGGCAGCATTACAGCAACTTGAGTGGAGATGATGCTGTTTTGACTTCGAAGATGTGTATACACTATGCTATCTACTATTAAAAAGCACTTTTTAATGAGGTTGTCTCATAGCTATAATATTTGAATATTGGAGTTTCATTTACATTGAGGCACTGGATCTCAAATCACATTACTGGCTAACGTTCATACTCGAGGTGTCGCCAAAGGGCATGTTTCATGTTATCATATTGAGAAGGAAGGAAACCTGGTGCAAGAAAGATTACTTCATCCACACTCTGTCACATTAGTCAAGCAATATTATTGACTGCATCCATATGCATCTCTCTGGTCTGTAGTGGTCTCCAGGTGATGGAGAATAAGAGTTCCAGATTAAGAGGGAGCAATAGAAAGAGAATTTCCAAATGCACTAAGTCATGTTTCTTTCATAGCTTCAGAAGTATAAGGGGCAGCAATGGGAGAATGCTGACTCAATAAAGGAAACTATCAGTATTGAATTCTGATGAATTTGGGTTATAATGGTAATGTAGTGGTTATGGCGCAATACAAAAAGGACAAAAAACTTGCATTTATATAGTGACTTTCATAACCTCAGGATGTCCCAAAGCACTTTACAGCCAATGAAGAACCTTTGAAGCATAGCCCACTGTTGTAATGTAGGAACTAGTAACCAAAAGGTTGTGAATTCAGTAAATATGGTCGTTTCTGAGTTAGCACTGGAACAAAATGGCCATGAAAGCTGATGGATTATCATAAACATACAGCTGGTTCATTTCTACCACTCAGTTTGGACTGGCTGACGTCTGACACTGACCTCAAATTATGTGATTGCCTCTGAATGACCTCTAAAATGACCTAGTAAGTCATTCAAGATACAAAAACAAAGGCTTTAGAAGAAGGCCTACCCTTAGTGAGATCTGGTGGCATAGTAATTATATTACTGGACTAGTAATCCAGAGACCTGGATTAATGATCCAAAGACATGAGTTAATTTAAACTCAGTTAATTAAATAAATCTTCTTAAAAAGCTAGGATCAGTCATGGACATTGAAACTACTGGATTATCGTAAAAACTCATGTTCACTGATGCCATCCTTACCTGGACAATGTGACTCCAGACCCGCAGCAATGTAGATGACGGTTAATGGCCCCCTGAAATGGCCCAGCAAGCTACTCTGTTGTGCAGGGATGGACAATAAATGCCAGTTGATTCACATCTTCAGATCAAATAAAAATTGATCAGATAGAATTGAAGTAATGTGTTTCACATGCTAACTAAGTTCAACACCAGCTAATCTAATACTAGAGCCATTCACTGTCAAAAATACCTCCTTATAAAATGGAGTTTATTAACCTCTTGCTATATTTTAGGAGTCAGGTTCTATAATATTGGAATGGCATGTCAAGTTTGAAATTAAACTCTATTGATAGTGTTGTTGTTATGATGGGAGTTGTGCAGTTTGAGTATTGGTCAATCAGTGGTTAATTGTCAGTTGTCATTGATCCTTTCTCAGTTTCTGTGTTGCTGTAGGGCTGCCCAGTGATGTAAATGTTAGCAGTGAAGCTGACAAAATAGCTTAAATGGTTCAATGCCTGTGGACGGACCTCTGCTTCCATGTTAAATCTGTATGTAGTGTGATGACTGTAGGGTTGATCAGAAGAGACATTTCCACATTATTTTAGTGTCAATTTCTATCTGTATTTTAACATCTAATGGTTCATTGGATACTGAATGGAGAGAATGCCAGTTGAGAATGGTGCGGCTCTTTAAAAGGTAACTTTTTATTTTTTTTTGTTACATCTTCAGCTGATTACTGGGATATTTAGTAAGGATTATATTTGAACTTTATAATATGTCAAACCTTTGATTGGACTAATTTATGGCTGGGCACAGTCATTTTTCCTCCCTTTGTAATGTATTATGTAATATGTGTAATGTATTGAATTGCATGCTGGGGATTTGATTTGATTTTAAAATGGATTGAGTCATTGACACCAATAATAATTTCCATGTTGTCCAAAGTGACAATCCTGTTTTCTGTATGTGGTGCTGGTCCATATTGTACCACAATGACATCTATGTTCTGCTGGTGGACAAGCTTTCGACCCATTGTTTCAGCCTGTTCATATTCCACTGAACTGATTTTATCCTCCTCAACCCTATTTTTTCCCCCAAAATCAAAATACAGCTCGTGCTGGAAATCTGAAATAAAATATTTTTTCCCCTTGTCCGGTCTCTTCCCACCTACATCCGTATCTCTTCTGATGCCCTCTGTTACTTGCACAGTTCTTGGTTTCCTGGTCCTAACCATCTCCTTTTCACTGTTGACGTCCAATTCCTCTACACCTCTATCCCCCACCAGAATATTCTGAAAGTTCTCTGCTTTTTCTTTGAGCAGAAGTCCAACCAGTCCCCATCCACCACCCTCCTCTACCTGGTTGAACTTGTTCCCATTTGAACAATTTCTCCTTTAACTCCAGTCGCTTACTCCAAATAAAAGGTATTGCTATGGTCTCTAGTTATGCCCACCTTTTTGTGGATATGTGGAACATTTTGTTCCAGTCCTACTCAGACTCTCTCCCTCACCTCTTTTTCCGGTACATTGATGACTGTACCAGTACCATTTCCTGCTCCCATCCTGAGCTGGAAACATTCATTGACTTTGTTTCCAATAACCATCCTTCTCTTGCCTGCGCATTGTCATTCCTAGACTCTCCCCTTCCCTTCCTTGACTGCCCTGTCGTCTTTTCTGTAGATGGTCTGTCGACTAATATTCACCATCAACCCACTGACTCCCACAACTACCTTGGCTACACTTCCTCACACCCCATGTCCTGCAAGGACTGTATTCCGTTCTGCCAGTTTTTGCATCTCCGTTGCATCTGTTCAGACGGGGCAACCTTCCATATCAGTGCTTCAAAATGTCTCTTTTTCCTTGACCAAAGTATTCCCCCACACTATGGGTGACAGAGTTCTTGACCCTATTTCCCCCCCCCACAATCGCCCCCCATCCCCCTTACCCTCACCCTCCAGCACTCCAGCTTTCATATTCAACAGATCATCCTCCAGCGTGAAATGCATCTTCCCCTCCCATTTCAACATTCCTTAGGGACCATTTCATCCACAATATCCTGGTTCACTTCCACAACATCCCCACCCTTTTCTACGGCACCTTTTCAATACAAGTACACGAGATGCAACATCTGCCCTTTTACCTTCTCACTCACTGTCTATGGCCCCGAACACTCCTTCCAGGCGAAACAGCAATTTACATGCGCTTCTTTCAATTTAGTATACGCTATTCAATATTCGCGACTTGGTCTTTTTTACATTGGGGAAACCAAGCACAAATTTGGTGAACACTTTGCGGAACACCTCTGTTCAATCGCAAGCGTGACCCATAGCTTCTAGTCACCTCTCATTTTAATTCTCCACCTTGTCCCCACTCTGACCATTCTGTCCTTAGCCCTTTGCAGTGTTCCAGTGAAGCACAATGCAAGCTTGAGGTTTAGAATCAAATCTTTCAACTCAGCACTTTACAGCCTTCTGGACTTCACATTGATTTCAACTATTTTGTATTGTAACTCTGTCCTCATTTTGTTTTGTTTTTCTTTGCTGGTTTGCTTGTTTTTCTCCAGTATCTCTCTTATTTCCTTTATTTTCAGATAGCAACTATTCAGTATTCTATCCAGACACATCTTTTGTTTCTTTACATGCCCCATTACCACTCCTTTGGCCTTGCATCATGCAACCTTTTGTCTTTTAATCCCTCCTGGCCTCCACCCTATCACAGAACTTCCCTTTTGTTGTTCTTCCCACTTTCCCCCATTTTCACTTGTTTAAAACTTATTACTTTTCTAATTTTTCTCAGTTCTGATGAAAGGTCACAGATCTGAAACATTCTCTCTCCAAAGATGTTGACAGACCTACTGGGTCTATCCAGCATTTTGATTTTATTCTCGCCTAGAAATTACTGTTGACTTCACTTGTGTTCCACCTTGACTCAGTAGCAATGGTCGATTTAGTGGAAACCATGGGTTCAATTCCCGCTGCAGAACTTGACCCAGGTTGGCAGTTCAGTTCAATACTGAGAGAATCAGATAAGATGTAAATCTGAGGCCTTATCTGCCTGTTGGGTGAATGTTAAAGACTCCATGGCACTATTTAAGGAATAAGGTTGTTCTCCTGATGTCCTGGTACATTTGCCCACATAATGACAGTGACTGCCCTTCTGTGGAATATTTAGGGAAAGGTGTTATATAAGTTCAATGTGTTTTTCAATTTTAAGTGGCACATATTTTAAGGTACCAGGGTTGAGAGGCTTAAGTTATTTGGAGAGACTGGAGAAGCTTGGGTTGCTGTTCTTAGAGCTGACATGGTTAAGAGGGGATTAAAATTATGATGTATTTTGGTGCGGTAGAAAGGGTGAAACCATTTCCACTAGCAGGAGGGCCAGTAACCATTGGGCGCAGCTTTAAGATAATTACCTAAAAGCCTAGGAAAATTAGGAGAAATTGCTCTTCGCTGGAAGTTATGATGATCTGGAACACACTGCATTAAAGTGCTGCAAGCAGATTTGGTTGTAACTTGGAAAAGAAAATTGGATACACACTTGAAAAAGAGAAATTTGCAGGGCTATAAACCAAGAACAGGTGATTGGGGCTAATTACTCTCTTTCAAAGAACCAACACATACACAAAGGGTTGAATGGCTTTCTTCTGTGCTTTATGGTTCTATGAACACTCCTTTAAAATAGCATGCAGAGAACTGTCCTAGAACAATTTAAGCTTGTAGTGTCGACATTAACTTTTAGGTTCAAAAGTGTTTCCTTCCCCAATATAATTTCCCTCATCGTGATATACACAAAAAATCTATTTAAAAAATTTAGGAAGAAACAAATTTCAGTTGCAATACAAAAAACAAGAATCCAGATAAACGTTGTGTAACATTTTCTGAGGAACCAAATACGCTTGTTGGATGCTGAAATCATGTAAAGTCCAAAACTGCTGAGAATGAAATGCAAAAAAAATTATGGTGAAAACTCTGTTAGTAATTCATCCTAGTATTTTACAGAATTTATGCTGTAGTTGTTTCAGATTTCCAAAGCATCTTGCATGGATATTCTTTTAAAAATGAATGGCAGAGAGGCCTTTCAATATTGTAAAGATACATTTCTTGAGAGGTTTCTATATGTGTGCAGTCAACCACGATATTTCCTTTGAAATAATGGTGCAGGTGAGTGCATGATTCTCCGTCACACTTCTGCTTGCCTGATAGATACAGATTTATTAATATGTGCAGTGTTGGACTGCTGATAGCAGTGTAATTTATCGCTAAGTATCATTTTGACATGATAGTTTTGTAACAAATACATAATGCATATTGTTCCATTTCCCCCCACCTCTGCCAGTTTAAAATTAATGGAGTTAGACTCCCTCAATTCAGTGTAATCTCATGTCCGATGACTGTGCTGACTCTCCCTGCATACAAATAAGACTTCACTGACTCCTTCATTTAGTGTCACCTTGAAACGGAATGATTTCAGCCAGCTTCCCATTTGTTTTGTGCTGTCAAATTAGGCAAGCCCTCACTTCTTCATGAGGAGCAATTCTTTATTCATGAGCCTGATTTCATAAAAATGGCTCACATGAGAGAGCGCGAGTGAGAGAAAGATGGTAGAGTTCACGCTTGCAACTGCTTACAGTCTCGAGCGATGGGCTAAGATAAAGAGGCTTTTAACAGGAAACAGGAAATGGCTGCTTAATGCAAATATATTTGATGCTTCATAGTCTATTTGCCATGTAATTTTTAATATCTGAGCATGTTCACATTCAACCAAGGACAGTACAGTTGTACAAAACCTATTCATAACTATAATGTTGATAGTCAAGCAGCATAGCTGTCAAGATGCTCACTCCCCAGCAATGTGCTCGAGTTTAATCAGTTTCCGTTGCAGTGGGGGAAGGAGAAGTAAACATGGCTAGAGATGAGCTGATATAATTTGTGCCCAGTAATGGATGTATTGGCCTTTTTCTCATCTGCTCATTTGATGCAGATGATATTTGATTAACAGAGATACTATCCCAAATAATATTTTTATCCCTTAAACTCCATTGTTCCAATTCCAAAATTACCTTGAGTACCTTTGAACCTACCTGAATGTACTATTTATTTAGTCATATTCATGTGTAACTCACTCAAGCTGTTACTTTCATGCCTCTTCTGCATTTTTTTTGCTCTAGCTCAATGATTCTCATTTCCAGATCTAAATTGCACTTAACCATGGGATAACGAACATGAATTAATCGCTATTGTTACAATCGCAGCTGATGTTAATAGTGGACAAGTCAGATTCCAGGGTGAAACCTGGCTTCATAGGTCCTAACTTGTTCTTTTTCAGAAACTGTGGAGGGAAAGTTACTAAACAAATTCACAGGAGTTTACTGATGAATTTTTAACTTAAAGAATAAAACATTTATTAAACAAAGAAAAATGAACTATATTACACCAGACAAATAAATTGGAAAGATCTCAATACAAGCATCAGAAAATGATTCAAACTCACACTATCCCTTTCATTCCAGCAATACCCTTACAGATACAATCACCCAGTGAAGATTTGCCACTGTCTCAACACCAAGGCATCTTGCTTGGACTGGCCCAGTTGCAAATGGTTTTCTTCTGGCAGGTTTCTGAGCATTCACTGGATGCTTTTTTTCCCCCTGCAGGTTTCTGTCCGAGACACCAAGACAAAATTGCACTCTAAACTCACTAATATTTCAACTGCAGAGCAAACATGAATTTCCTAAACTGGAAACTAAGAAGATGGCAGATGAATTGAAAAGATATTTTGCACCGGCCTTCATTATAGAGGATACAAGTAACATCCCAGAAATAACTGTAAATAGGGAGTTGGAAGGGAGGGCGGAACTCAAGAAAATTACATTCACCCATGAAGTGGTACTGAACAAATGCTGAAGCTGTGCGCTGACAAATTCCCGGGCCCTGGTGGACTTTATCCTAGGGTCTTAAAAGAAGTGGCTAGTGAGATAGTTGGTTTAAATTTTCCAGAATTCCCTAGATTCGGGGAAGGTTCCATTAGATTGGAAAATAGCTAATATAACTTCTTTATTCAAAAAGGGAGGGAGACAGAAAGCAGGAAACTTCAGGCCAGTTAGTTTAACATCTGTCGTAGGGAAAATGTCAGAAGCTCTTATTAAAGATATTATGGCAGGGCACTTAGAAAAATTCAAGGCAATCAGGCAGAGTCAACCTGGTTTTGTGAAAGGGAAATCATGTTTAACCAATTTATTAGAGTTCTTTGAAGGACTCACATGTGCTGTGGATAAAGAGGAACCAGTGGATGTGCTGTACTTAGATTTCCAGAAGACATTTGATAAAGTGCCACATCAAAGGTTATTGCGGAAAATAAAAGCTCACGGTATGGGGGTAACATATTGGCATGGATAGAAGATTGGCTAGCTAACAGGAGTCAGATAGTTGACATAAATGCGTCTTTTTCTGGTTGGCAAGATATGACCGAGTAGAGTGTCACAGGGATCAACTGCTGGGGCCTCAACTTTTTATAATTTATATAAATGATTTGGATGAACAGTTTCAATAAGATAATTGCATGACCCCTAATGGAAGGTTTCAGTTCAAACTCCTGGGACAGCACACCTCAGTCAGATGATTTTGGTATGTTGTTTGGAATGTTGGATGGAACTTTGCATGGCAGTCAGAGTTTGTATCGGAGGATAGACAAATTGATACAAACCAACTGGCCAAAGTTTTTTGTTTGACCACTTGTAACTATTTTGATGGAATCATTTGCCCTAGGCCATTCATTCATGGAGAATGTAATGTGATGGAAAGCTGTTATGATAGATAAAGAAATAACTAAAGACTTGTATTTCTATTGTGCCTTTCATATCTTCAGGATGTCCCAAAGTATTTCACATTTA
Source organism: Carcharodon carcharias (assembly GCF_017639515.1). Taxonomy (NCBI): domain Eukaryota; kingdom Metazoa; phylum Chordata; class Chondrichthyes; order Lamniformes; family Lamnidae; genus Carcharodon; species Carcharodon carcharias. Next base: position 8,564,635 of record NC_054479.1, read on the forward strand.
ACAAATTACTTTGCAAGGCAGGCATTCATGGCAACCAATTTGCATGTTATCAGGTCCCACAAACAGGAATTAGATACATTACCTGCTCATTACTTTGAGCTATAATTGAATGTCAGGTGAATGTTGGCCTGAATATTGGATGAATTCTCCTGTTATTCTTCCAATCATGCCAATGCATCTTTTTTCATCCACTTGAACAGACAGATGGAAGCTCAACTTAAAGCCTTGTACAGTTCAGAGAAGGCTCATCCGACTGATTCCTGGGTTGTGGGGGCTATGTTAGAACCATAGAAAAGTTACAGCACAGAAGAGGCCATTCAGCCCATGGTGTCTGTGCTGGCTGAAAAAGAAAAAATTAAAAACTAGCTGCCCATTCTAATCCCACCTTCCAGCACCTAGTCCGTAGCCTTACAGGTTACAGCACTTTACGTGCAGATCCAGGTACCTTTTAAATGAGTTGAGGGTTTCTGCCTCCACTGTCATACCAGGCAGCAAATTTCAAACACCCACCACCCTTTGGGTGATAAAGGTTTTTCTCATGACCCCTCTAATCCTTCTACTAATCACCTTAAATCTGTGCCCCCTGGTAATTGACCTCTCTGCTAGGGGAAACAGGGCATCCCTGTCTACTCTCTCTAGGCTCCTCATAATCTTGTACACCTCAATCAGATCACCCCTCAGCCTCCTCCGTTCTCAGGAAAACAACCATAGCCTATCGAATCTTTCCTCATAGCTGCAATTTTCAAGCCCTGGCAACATTCTTGTAAATCTCCTCTGTAGTCTCTCCAGAACAATTATGTCTTTCCTGTAATGTGGCGACCAGAACTGTACACAAAATGCCACCTGTGGCCCAGCCAGCATTTTATCCAAGTCCATAATTACAGCCCTGCTTTTGTATTCTATACCTCGTCCAATAAAGGAAAGTATTCTATATGTTTTCTTTATCACCTTATTCACCTATCCTGCCACCTTCAGGAACCTGTGGACATGCACTCCAAGGTGTCTCACTTCCTCTATATTCTCCCAATATTCTCCCATTTATTTTATATTCCTTAGCTTTGTTTGCTCTCCCCAATTGCATTGACTCACACTTCTCTGGATTGAATTCCATTAGCCACTTTTCCACCCACTCAGCCAAACCATTGGTATCATTCTGGAGATAACAGCCATCCCCTTTACGATCAAATACACACCAATTTTTGTGTCATCTGCAAATTTCCCAATCATGCCAATCACGCTTAAGTCTAAACATTAATATATACAACAAACAGCAAGGGACCCAACACGGAACCCTATGGAACACCACTGGAAACCAGTTTCCATTCACAAAAAGATCCATCAACCATTCCCCTTTGTTTCCTGTTGCTGAGCCAATTTTGAATCCAACTTGCCACATTCCCCTGTACCCCATGAGCTTTTACTTTTCTGACCAGTTTGTCATGTGGGACCTTGTCAAATGCCTTACTAAAATCCATGTAGACAACATCCAATGCACTACCCCCATCAATCCTCCTTGTTACTTCCTCAAAAAAATTGCTTAAATTAGTAAGACTCGGCCTTCCCCTAACCAGAACCTTGCTGATAGTTGCTGATTAATCCATTCCTTTCTAAGTGACAGTTTATCCTGCCTCTCAGAATTGATTCCAATAATTTTCTCACCACAGAAGTCAGACTGACCGGCCTATAATTATTTGGCCTATCCCTCGCACCTTTTTAAGCAATGGCACAACATTTGCAGACCTCTAATCATCTGGTGTCTCACCTGTATCTAGTGAGGATTGGAAAATGACCCTCAGAACATCCATTATTTCCTCACGGCTTCTTTTAACATCCAGGAACATAATCCATCCGACCCTGGTGATTTATCCAGCTTCAAGCTTGTCAGTCCTTCCAGGACATCCTCTCTCACTATGCTTAATGTATCTAACATTTCACACTCCTGCTCTTTAGCTAGAATGTCTGCATCATCCCTCTCCTTAGTGAAGACAGAGACAAAGTACTCATTGAGAACCCTGCTCACATCATCAGCATTGGTGCACAAGCTACCATGTATATCTCTGATAGGCCCTACCCTTTCCTTAGTTATTGTCTGGCCCTTAATCTTTGGGTTTTCTTTGATTTTTGCCTGCCAATATTTTTTCATATCCTCTCTTTGCTTTCCTAATTACCTTTTTCACTTTACCCCTGTACTCTCTGTACTCCTCTAGGCTTTCTACAGTATTAAGTTTTTTGTGACTGTCATAAGCTTTCTTTTGCTGCTTTACCTTACCTTGTATGCTTCTAGATAACCGGGGGCACTAGATTTGGCAGTACTACCCTTTTTCTTTGTGAGGACATGTCTAAACTGTGCCCATAGAATCTTGCTTTGGAATGCCTCCCACTGGCCTGTCACTGACTTCCGTTCAAGTAGCTGGAACCAATCCACTTTCACCATGTCACCTTCCAGCTTTGCTAAACTTGTCTTTCCCCCAATTTAGAACGTTACTCCTGTTCTATCTTTATCCTTTTCCATAATTATGCTGAGTCTAACTATTATGGTCCCTGTCTCCAAAATGGTCACCCACTGCTATTTCATCCACTTGCCCAGCTTCGTTTTCTAAGACTTTCTGCTAACTTTCTGTCCCCCGCTCCCTGCTCTGAATTTGTTCTATCTGAATCTGCCCTCAGGTTCCCATCCCCCTCCCAATATGGTTTAAATCTTCTCCAACAACGCTAGCAAATCTCCCTGCAAGGATATTCTTCCTGGTCCTATTCAGATATAGACCGTTTGACTTGTACAGATCTCACCTTCCCCAGAACCAGTCCCAAAGTCCCAGAAATTTGAAGCCCTCCCTCCTGAACCATCTGTCCAGCCATGCTTTCATCACGTGTATTCTCCTATTTCCATGCTCCTTAGTACATGGCCTTGGAAGTAATCCAGAGATTGCTAATTTTGAGGGCCTGCTTGCTAATCTCTTTCCTAACTCCTTGAACTCAATCTGCAGGACCTCATCCCTTTTTCTTCCTTTTTCATTGACACCAATGTGAACCACAACCTCTGGCTGTACACCCTCACGTTCCAGAATTCTCTGAAGCTGCTTCGTGATATCCATGACCCTTGCATCAGGGAGGTAACATACCATCCTGGAATTACATCTGCGAACACAGAAGCACTTGTCTGTTCCCCTAACTGTAGAATCCCTACCACTATTGGTCTCCTGTCTTTCTTCCTCCCTCCCTCCCTGCACAGCTAAGCCAGCCATGTTACTCTGGTCATGACTCTCGCTGCTCTCTTCAGAGGAACCCTCTTCCCTGCTGGTACTCAGGATTGAGTACCTGTTAGAAAATGGGATGGGTCTGCTGCACTACCTGCCTTGTCTGTCTTGCCTGTCTGACAGTCACCCAGTCCCTCTTTGCCTGCTCTTTCATAAACTCCAGGGTGACCACCTTCTGAAACGTGCTATCCACGTAGCTCTCATCCTCACAAATGCACCTCAGTGACACCAGCTGCCCCTTGAGTTCCAAGACATGGCGCTCAGTTTTTTCCATTTGGTGACACTTTCTGCGCACGTAGTTGTCTAGGACATGGGTAGCGTCCTGGACTCCCCACATAGTACAGGATGTGTAACTCGACGGGTATGAGCAGCCCTGTCATGCCTCAAATTATTTATTTACTGCACTGAAATTGGAATTTAAATAAAGTAAAATGTTGATCAACTTTCACTCTGTCCTTGCACCAGGTATTTTTAAAATCCCTGGCTCTCACTGCAATTCTTGTTTCTTTTCAAAGCCCCGATTCCCACTGGAACTCTCGCCCTGACCTCGTGCCTGTTAGGCCTGACCCTTTGGAGTTTAAAAGAAAGACTCTAGGGGAGGGATGCACCATCCATGGCTAACTAAGGAAGTTAAAGATAGTATCAAATTGAAAGAAAATGTGTGCAGTTTCACAAAGATTAGTGGCATGTCAGAAGATTGGACAGAATATGAAATACAAAGAATAACTAAAAGAATAAGAAGGAGGGAGGAATTAGAGTATGGGAATAAAATAGCTAGAAATATAAAAACATATTCAGAGTTTCTACAGGTATCGAAAAGGAAGGTGAGCGTTGGTCCTTTGGGGAGAGTCTAGGGAATTAATAATGGAAAATAAAGAAATGGCAGATGAATTTAACAGATATTTTGTGTCTGTCTTCACCGTGGCAGATACAATAAATCAAGAGATGAAAGGGAGGGAGGAACTTAAAACAGTTACAATCACCAGGGAAAGGATACTGAGAAAATTATTAGGACTTAAAGCTGACAAGTCCCGAGGTCCTGATGGAATTCATCCTAGGGTCTTAAAAGATAGTAGATACATTGGTTTTGATTTTCCAAAATTCCCTAGATTCTGGAAAGGTCCCGTCAGATTTGGTAAATAGAGAATGTAACTCCTCTATTCAAGAAATGAGGGAGACAAAAAGCTGGAAACTATGGGCCAGTAAGCTTAACATCTGTCATAGGAAAATGCTGGAATCTATTATTTAGGAAGTTACAACTGGACACTTAGAAAATCCCAGTGCAATCAGGCAAAGTCAGCATGGTTTTGTGAAAGGGAAACCGTGTTTGACTAATTTATTAGAGTTCTTTGAGAAAGTAACAAGCAACATGGATAAAGGGGAACCTGTGGATGTGGTGTGCTCAGATTTCCAGATTGCATTTGACAAGGTGTCACATCAAAGGTTACTACATAAAATAAGAGCTCATGGTGTAGGGGATAATATGTTAGCGTGGATAGAGGATTGGTTCATTAATAGGAAACAAAAAGTAGGCATAAATGGGTCATTTTCCAGTTGGCAGGAAATGACAAGTAGAGTGCCACATGGATCAGTGCTGGGGCCTCAACTATTTACAATCTATATTAATGATTTGCACGAAGGGACTGAATGTTTAGTTACTAAATTTGCTGTAGATACAAAATAGGTAGGAAAGTAGATTGTGCAGAGGACATAAGGAGCCTGCAAAGAGACTTAGATAGGTTAAATGAGCGGGCAAAAATTTGGTGGATGGAGTCTAATGTGGGAAAATGTGAACTTGTTTACTGGCAGGAAGAATAGAAAAGTAGCATGTTATCCAAATGGGGAGAGATTGCCGAACTCTGGAACTCTGAGGCACAGAGGGATCTGGGTTCCCTGGTGCATTGATAAAAAGTTAGTATGCAAGTACAACAAGTAACTAGAAAGGCAAATGGAATGATGTCATTTATTGCAAGCAGAATGGAATATAAAAGGGACGTTTTGATACATTGGCATTGGCGAGAACACATCTGGTGTACAGTTTTGGCCTCCTTATTTAAGAAAGGACATAATTGCATTAAAGCAGTTCAGAGAAGGTTCACTTGACTGATTCCTGGGATGAGGGGGTTATCTTATAAGGAAAGGTTGGGTCTGAATCCATTGGAGTTTAGAAGAATGAGAGGTGATCTTATTGAAACACACAAGATCCTGGATGCTGAGAGAATTTGTGGGCGAGACCAGAACTAGCGGACACAGTTTAAAAATAAAGGTCTCCCATTTAAGGTGGAGATAAGGAGAATTTTTTTCCTCCCAGAGGATGGTGAATCTGTGGAACTCTTTCCCCAGAGAGCGGTAGAGGCAGGATCATTGAATATTTTTAAGGCTGGGGCAGATAGATTCTTGACTGACAAGGGAGTAAAGGATATAATTCTAAAGGGAGTGCAGGAACAAAGGGACTTTGGTATATATGTGCATAAATCATTGAAGATGGCAGGACAGGTTGAGGGAGCAGTAATTAAGCATACAGTATCCGGGGCTTTACCAATAGGGCATAGAGTACAAGAGCAGGGAGGCGGTGTTGAATTTGCATAAATTTTGGCCTCAGTTAGAACATTGCGTCCAGTTCTGGGCGATGCACTTTACGAATGATTTGAAGGCATTAGAAAGGGTGCAGAAAAGATTCACAAGAATTGTTCCAAGGATTAGGAACTTCATTTATGAAGATAGATTGGAGAAGTTAGGACTGTTTCCCTTAGAGAAAAGAAGGTTGAGAGGAGATTTGATAGAGGTATTCAAAATCATGAGGGGTCTAGACAGAGTAAATAGGGTGAAACTCTTCCCACTCATGGAAGGATCAAGAATGAGAGGGCACAGATTTAAAATAATTAATAAAAAGGAGCAAAAGTGAACCTGCTTGAGAGGGTGGTGGAGACATTGAAGCATTCAAAAGGGAATTAGACTGTTAACTGAAAAGGAAGAATGTTTATGGGAAAAGGCAGTGGAATCGCACTGGTAAGTTGTTCATTCGGAGAGCCAATGCAGACATGATGGGCCAAATGGCTGCCTTCTGCGCCGTAATAATTCTACAATTCTGGGAATCAAACGGGTATTGGGGTAGGCAGGAAAGCGATGTTGAGGCCACAATCAGATCAGCCATAATATTATTGAATGACAGAGCAGGCACGAGGGGCTGAGTGGCCTACCTATGCTCCTAATTCATATGTTTGTACAAACATGACAATGCTGCAGTCTCTCTGTACTGCACAGGTGTGTCCAAGTCCTAGAATAGAGCTTGAAACCGTAACCTTTTGATTCAGAGTTGAGAGTATTACAGCTGAGCCAAGCTGGCACTAAAACATAGCAAATGTCATGTCTACAAAATTAAATCTAACATGACAGTCTTGCCATTTAGAGGAAGCTATTGATACAGCTATATTTGGAAAGTCTGCGCCATTTTTGGTACAGCTTAGGAAATAACATCAGAGATTATGTCTTTGTCCATTCAATTTTGAATTTTCTGTTGCTTTCTTAAACTTGACCTTGACATTATTAAAAGATAGGAACAAGAAAAATCCATTCATCTCGTCATATTCAGTTCCATGTGTAGGAGTCCATTCTTTTCTGCCTCACTGACAAGTTTAAGCTTCTATTTCCAATTGAAAGGAAACCTTTTTCCTACATTTTTCCTGGTTTAGCCATATAGTATTTAAAATGCTGTTCCATAAGATAAATTTAATCCAAAGTGCAATAAACTTTGTGTTATCTGACACTCTACCAACCAAAATTTTCTACTAAGTGAAATTTCAGTTGTTCCCCTAATACGAGTCATTAATTTACCAACTGGAAGCAATTACAAAGTTATCTGAAACCTGTACTTTCTAATATACTGTTGAAGATTAGAAGTAAAAAGAATACTGTTCTTCACTTCCCTGAGTATTTGCATATTGGTTGATGCTACAAGTATTGCACTGTATTCCATCTGTTAACCGGCATTCCTGATTAACCAGCACCACCCATTCCCCCACCCAATAAAGATTTTACTGTAATTACTCAAATTACGTTTAACTAGGTGTTTTGTTAGCTTATCATATTTCCAATTGAGTATGAAAGAGTTCTGCATTGTCTATCCCACTGATTCATTTAAAGTCAACTAAATGTTTGGAGACATGTTCTTCCCTTCCCCTGTACCCTCCCCCAAAACAGATTTAGTTTCCTTAATCTCATTCATCCAAGATCTTTCTGTGATAATATCTCAATTTAAAAACATCATAGTTTTGAAGAAAGCTTCCTTAAATACCCATGATCTAATCTCAAGACATTTCAAAAGCTGCTATCAAGTTGTTAAGTCATTGACTTGCTGAAAATAATTCCATAAACATACACTACAGATTTTGTTTTTAAGTGTATTTGTGTTTTTAAACGTATTTGTCTTCGATATTGCAGTTTTAATTTCTACGGCATGTTCTAGAATGATATTTCTGCCAATGTTTATGCATAATTATGCTGCCGGATGACACATTGAGAGATTCAGAAATGCTGTCTTTGCTATGAGATATAATTTGTTTAAAAGAAAAAAAGCTCACTTGAGTAATATTTCCTTCAGCATTGTTGCACATTTAAAGCAGTTTCACAAATTACATATCATATACAGCTATTAGAGAACTGTGACTGCATCATTTTTTCATTTAAATGTTCATAAAGATTGCTGAAATGAATAATGTGAAAGGTTGTAATAAATGTTGCAGAATGTGGTTTACAAGGAAGTTGGGATGATAGAACTTACACCATGTAGACGATAACTGAATTTCAAAAAGGATTGTAACTATAAAGTTTGAGCACCTGTCATTTGAAATAAGTAAATGTCTATCGAAACATACCCTCTGAGTATAACCTACTCTTTAAAGCCATATCCAAAGAAAACTGGATTTGTAATTCATATTTCAGACTGACTGTACATGATGTGATGCATGATATGGCAACTGCTTTTTTTCTCTTGGTTTCTCCAATGGTTCAGCAACTTTGCCCAGCAAGTAACTGAACCTACAGTCCAGGGAAGTACCATGAACCCGAGTCACCTCTCCACAAGTAGCCTATTATTGCCATGTGCATTTTGATAGTGTTGTATTCAACTGGCAGCTAACACAGCAAAACTAATCTTGTCCGAGTTCTATTTAATGTCCACAAGCGTGCTCACTGTGCAAAACCAATATTTTTTTAAAAACTTTTCTATACTATGTGTACGATTGGAATGAACCCCAATCTGTGCTGAGTCAGCCAGTGTCAAGTGGGTGCTGAAATTGGGATTACTTCCAGTGCCACATGCAAGTGAGTGTAGAAATAAGAGGATGGAGCAGATGAATGCGTGACTGGAGAGATGGTGCAGGAGGGAGGGCTTTAGATTCTTGAGACATTGGGATTAGTCCTGGGGGAGATGGGACCTGGACAGGCTGGATGCGTTACACCTAAACAAAGCTGGAACAAATTTCCTTGGGGAACAATTTGCTAGTGCTATTGGGGAGGGTTTAAACTAACTTGATAGGGAAAACCAGGATGTAATGCTAGAGAGGAATACCAACGTGCAAAGAATATATAGCACTGGAGTAGGAGATAATAAGGCATTACGTGAATTCAGCATAAGAAAGAAAATAATAAAATCTAAATTAGGGTTACAGTGCATGCATGCCATGTGGTAAATAAGATTGATGAGTTGCAGACACAGATAGCCACGTGGAAATATGATTGCTTAAAGAAGGGCAGGAGTGGGTATTAAATATTCCTGGATAAACGGTGTTCAGGAAAGATAGGAAAAGAGAGGAGGAGTGACAATATTGATTAAGGATTTCTATCTACCTCAGAATTAAGGAGAACATTGCAGTGCTGGAGAGAGACGATGGATGTCCCAGAGGGGTCAAGGACAGAATCTATTTGGATAGAGCTCTGTTATCATGGTTTTTTCTTGGGATTTGTTAGCTTCTCACTCTGGAAGCGATGTTGCTGGAGGCAATGGTCTTTTGTTGAAAACACATTTAGTTACTTAACCTTAGTAAATAGTCAGTATGCAAGACCAGGACCTAGAAGGAGCTACTCTCTTAAGATGCTTTTCAGTCATCTTCTCTGTGAGTGAGATCACTGCAACATAGCTACTGAGCATGTATGTAAACAGCTATCATTAGAGTTAATCCTTTACTCTACATCTCTTCCCAGGTCTCTATCCCCATACTATTATACACACATTCTCCTATACCTCCACTCAAAATCTCTTCTCTTAAACGTAAATTCTCTTTGATGGCTTTGTCAGTTTTTCTGAACAGATGCGGAGCTCCTTCTGAGGTAATTAGGAATCCTGTTGGTCTGAGATCAGTTCATAGGGGTTGTCGCTCATTGTTTCCCTCATTTGTGGCCAAGCAATCGCAATCTCCGACAAGGGAGAATCTAACCATCGGCCCTTGACATTCAATGGCATTACCATTGCTGAATCCCCTACTATCAACATCTTGGGGTTTACCATTGACTAGAAACTGAACTGGATAGCCATATAAATACTGTAACTACAAGAGCAGGTCAAAGGCTAGGAACCCTGCGATGAGTAACTCACCTCCTGGCTCCCCAAAGCCTTCCACCATCTACAGGCACAAGTGTGATGGAATATTCTCCACTTGCCTGGATGAGTGCAGCTCCCACAACACTCAAGAAGCTTGACACCATCCAGGACAAAGCAGCCTGCTTGATTGGCACCCCTTCCACAAACGTTCACTCCCTCCACCACCGACTAACAGTGACAACAGCGTGTACCACCTACAAGATGCACTGCAGAAACTCATCAAGGATCCTTAGGCAGCACCTTCCAAACCCACAATTGCTACCATCTAGAAGGACGAGAGCAGCAAATACATGGAAACACCACCACCTTGAAGTTCCCCTCCAAGTCACTCACCATGCAGACTTGGAAATATATCACTATTCCTTCACTGACGCTGGGTCAAAATCCTGGGGAACTCCATCTCTAAGAGCACTGTGGATGTACCTACACCACAGGGACTGCAGCAGCTCAGGAAGGCAGCTCACCACCAACTTAGGGATGGGCAATAAATGCTGGCCTAGCCAGTGAAGCCCACATCCTGCAAATGAATAAAAAAAAACCAGGTGTGACAGTCTCTTGTGTTTCATGATACCTTCCCGTGCTGTTAATGGTGTTCTGTCCATTGAGATTAGGACAGATCTGTTACTTGCCTGATTGTGTCTTGACCGGATACGATCTCGGCTGTTATAGCTTCTGAATTACCACTCCTGCACAGTCCTAGTGTCTGATCCATACCCTCTCTCCCCTTCCAAAAATTGGAAGGTCTTGAGCCCTGTGCCTCTGACTAAACAAGATTGATGGTTTGATGGCTTAGCTTCTCCTAGGAACCTTATCATTTGTCATTGAGTATCAAGCCAGCCTCTTGCAGCATGAGTAAGACTTCCCTGACCTGTTTATCGTGTTCCTGTTTCATCGACCCAAGGATCAGGATGTCATCCATGTGGCATATAGAGCATAATGAAAGTGGTTAAGATTTTGGACTACTGATCCAATGGCAATTCCCAAAACCTACTGGTGGCATCAAGTTTGTTGAAGATGGTGCTTTTTGCCAGTTTGGCCAAATTTTCATCTACCAGTGCCATTGGATATATTTCTTTTTCAAGGTGTCGAGGTGTGTTCGACAAATGCAGATACAAATGGAGCCATTAGGCTTTGGGACTGGTAGCATACAAAGCACTACCTGGTGGTTTTAATGACTGGAGAAATTACTCCTTGTTGCAGTATTGTCTCAATCTCACTCCTAACTCTCTTCAGGAGTGGGTGTGGGACCTTCCAAAGTATGAATAGGCAAAGAGGCTTAGTGTCTGCCTGGAGTGTAATGTGATACATGGTTTTCAGTTTATCCAAGAGAATTCCCTCCTAAATTCATTATCTTGTGTTTCTGTGTTGACCCCACCAACCCTTAGAAGCAAGTTTAGAGCTATGTAGGCTTTTCTACTCGACAAAGAGCATTCTTGATAATGTACAGACGTTTCAGAAATTTCTCCATCTTTGTATTTCAGTGTCGTCTCTAGCTGGCCTTGAACTTTTAACTTGGAGTCCCCTGGACCCTGGAGTTGAATAGAGGATGGTTGCAGTGTCAGTTTATTTTGCCATGAAACTCTCTCAGGTGACACTGTGACACCAGCTCCTGTGTCTAGCTTGAATTTGGTCAGATGCCCATTTACCTCAATGTCAGCACTTCAATACTGGTTTTATTTTCCTTTATTTCTCCTAGGAAGATTATTTTCTGGTTGTCAAAGTCTTGAATTTCTTGAATGGAGTTTCCTTTCACATATTTCTCCTTCTACCTTGTAAACACAGATTTCCTGGAATGGCAGACCACTTTAAAATGGTCTAACTTGCCACAGCCATGGCACTGCACAATTCAGGTAGGGCATTCTTCCCACCTATAGACCTTCTTCCCGCCACAGCAGGGACATTGGAAAATGGCGGCTTGCGCTTTTTCAGGGCATTTCCCTGGTTGCTGCCTTGCCATACATTCGGCTTTGCAACCTGCAAATTGAATGACATCTGTTCTTGGAAAATTTCCCCCTCATCCTTATTCTGCCTCTGCTTTTCATCCTATCTAGCTAGTTGTACAGCTTTGCTTAAACTTAAATCTTGATGAGATTGTAAGAAGTCAGAGAGATTGTCATTTAAAACACCAATGACTATTCTATCTCTGATCTGGTTGTCTTTTAACGTTCAATACTCTCAATTTTGGGCTAGGTGGTACAAGTCAATCCCTTCACTTTGTTTTTGACTGTGGCGATTAATTTTCACCCTCTCTATGACAATAGTTCTGTGACAACTGAAGTACGAGTCTAAGGCTTCAATGACATCCTCATAGAATGCTGTCTCTGGCGAGCACATCATCTGCTATGCTCCCAACAGTGGATAACAAAGTGCTAACTTGAACCTTGATATCTTTACTTGCAAGATCTGAGGCAGTGCAATACCAGGTAAAAAGTCTTTGCCAATTTTGCCATTGTTCAGCCTGTCTGGGGCCCTCTATGTTTTGAAATGATTTTGATAAGTGAAAAGTAGTAGCCATTTTTCACCCTGATTCGAGATTGTGTTTTCCCGCGCTGCTTGTCTTGCCAGTCACTGGGCTGCGCTTGTTATTTTGTCTTCTCCGGTGTGGCTGCTGGGCTGGCTTTGACATCCTTCAACCGCTGAGCTGCACTGATGCAGGGCTTCACTTGAGGCTTTATGTGCCATTTTCTACCATTTTTCTGTGGGTGGCCACTATCTGTTATCGTGGTTTTATCTTGGGATTCATTAGATTCTTACTCTAAAAGAAATCTTGCTGGAGGCAATGGCCTTTTGTTGCCAACAGTTTTATTTACATGCTAACTAATTATAAAGGTTAAATAAGACAAAGACGTAGCTGGAGCTACTTTCTGAGATGCTTCACAGTTTTCATCTCTCAATGAGTGACATCACTGTGACGTAGCTACTGAGCATGTGCGTAAGCAGCTATCATTAGAATTAACCCTTTACTCTACAGAGCTAAGGAATGAAAAAGGTGCAATAACAATGTTCAGTGTAGTCTGTAGGCCACCACTTGTGGGAAAAATGTAGATGACCAGATTTGCAAGGAAATTACAGAGAACTGCAAGAAGTATAGAGAAGTTATAAGGAGGACTTAATTATTCAAATATAGACTAGGATGGTGGTATTGTAAAGGGCAGAGAGGGGCAAGAGTTCCTAGAATGTGTTCAGGAGAATTTTCTACAGCCGTATGTATGCAGTCCAACAAGAAAGGAGGACCTGGTTCTTGGGAATGAGGTGGGCCCAGTGGATCAAGTATCAGTAGGAAAACATTTAGGAGACATTGTTCATTGTATCAAAGTTTAGATTGGCTATGAAAAGGGGCAAGGAGAAATCCAGAGTAAGAATAATTAACTGGGGGAAAGCCAACTTCATTTGGGTAAGAATAAATCTGGTCCAGATAAACTGGAATCAAATATTAGCAGGCAAAACCATAACTGAAGAATGGGCTGTCTTTAAAGAAGAGGTAGTACAAGTACAGTCAAGGTATGTTCCCATGAAGGGAAAAGATAGGGCAAACAAATCCACAGCTCTCTGGATGATGCAAGAGATAGAGATTAAGATGAAACAGAAAAAGTGTGCTTATGACAGATATCAGGTAGACAACACAATTGAGAACCAGGCCAAATTTAGAAGGTTCAGAGAGGAATTGAAAAGGCAAATCAGAGATACAAAGAGAGAATACAAGAAGAGACTGGCAACTAACATCAAAGGGACTCCAAAAGTCATCTATAGGCAGATTAAGAGGAGGAATGGGCCAATTAGGGGCCAAGGAGGGGATTTACACATGGAGGCAGGAAGCATGACTGAGGTATTAAATGAAACTTTGCATGTGTCTTTACCAAAGAAGAAGATACTGCCCATGTCATGGTGAAAGAGGAGGTAATTCAGACATTTGAAGGGTTTAAAATTGATAAGGAGGTGGTGTTGGATATGAAAGGTCCGAGGAATACTCTGGTACAAAATTTCAACACTCGGAGTCCAGATGCAATATTCAAGTGGTTCCTTTATTACGCATGCAGGGAGCAAACACTGGGCAGTCCAGGTGCTTCTCCACCGAGGTTTCAAATGAGCAGAGTTTATATATCTTTTACTATCAGTTACAACTTAAGAGTATTCATTAGACAAAGGCCACAGCACAATGAAACCCCCCCCCCCAGGTGGGCTGATAATTGTGTTCTTGTACAGTAATTGTGGTGCAGAGACTGGGTATTGTCTTTTTTGAAGATGGCTATCAGATGGTGCGAAATGGCCTTCCCCATTTCTTGATTGAGTTATCCCGTGTCCCCGCCTGTGTGTCTCCCATTTCCTAATTGCAAATTTACAGCAGAGCCCTTTGTACAAGTTTATAGCTTTCATGTAAGGCTGTGACTGTTCGTGTATGCTTTGGTGCCTTAGCTGCTGGTCCTGGCTAGTACTTTAAAATACATCCAAATTTTCTGCATCTTCAGATATGTAAGGTACCAGGACAAGGTGAGGTGTATCCAAGAATACGGAAGGAAATGAGTGTGGAATTGTGGAAGTACTGACCATAATTTTCCAATCTTCCTTAGACTCAGGGTTGACGCTACAGGACTGGAGAATTATAAATGTTCTATTGCAAATGCACTCTTGTTCTAAAAAAGGTGTAGCCCAACAACTACAGGCCAGTCAGTTTAACCTCAGTGGTGGGGAAGTTTTTAGAAATGATAATTTGGGACAAAATTAATAGTCACTTAGGCCAGTATGTGTTAATTAAGGAAAGCCAGCATGGATTTGTTATGAGTAAATCATGTTTAACTAACTTGCTGGAGTTTTTTGATGAGATAAGAGAGGGTTGATGAGGGTAATGCTGTTGATGTGGTGTGCAAGGACTTCCAAAAAGCATTTGGTAAAGTGCCACACAACAGACTTATGAGCAGAGTTAGAGCTCACTGGATAAAAGGGACAGTAGCAACATGGATACAAAATGAGCTGAGTGACAGGAAACAAAGAGTGGTGCTGAACATTTGTTTTTCAGACTGGAGGAAGGTTTATAATGGAGTTCCCCAGGAGTTGGTGTTAGGACTCCTGCTCTTCCTAATTAATATTAATGACCTAGACCTTGGTGTACAGGGCACAATTTCAAAATTTGTGGATGATATGAAACTTGGAAGTATTGTGAACCATGTGGAGGATAATGTAAAACTTTAAAGTGACAGGTTGGTGAAATGGGCAGATATAATTTAAAGCAAAGAAGTGTGAATCGATTCATTTTGGTAGCAAGAGCGCATAAAGACAGTATAAAATAAAGGGTACTAAGAGTGTGCAGGAATAGTGGGACCTGGGGATATATGTGTATAAATCATTGGAGGTAGTGGGACAGGTTGAAAAAGCGGTTAATAAAACGTACTTCATCAATAGAGGCATGGTGTAGAATAGTAAGAAAGTTATGTTAAACCTGTATAAAGCACTGGTTTAGCCTCAACTGGAGTAGTGCGTCCAGTTCTGGACACCTACATTTTAGGAATGATGTGAAAGCAGTAGCGAGGGTGCAGAAAAGATTCACAACAATGGTTCCAGAGACGAGGAACTTCAGTTATGAAGATGATTGGAGAAGTTGGGCTGTTCTCCTTGGAGAACTGAAGGTTGAGAAGAGATTTGATGGATTGTTGAAAATCTTGAGGGGTCTGGACAGATTAGATAGGGAGAAATTGTGCCCATTTGTGGAAGGATCAAGAACCAGAGGGGCACAGATTTAAAGGTAATTGGCAAAAAAAGCAGCGATGACATGACAAACATTTTCACGCAACAAGTGGTTAGGATCTGGAATGCACTGCCTGAGAGTGTGGTGGAGGTAGAGTCAATCGAAGCTTTCAAAAGGGAATTGGATCATTATCTGAAAAGGAAAAAATTGCAGGGTCAGGGAAAAGGCAAGGGAGTGGAGCTAGGTGAACTCCTTCAGTGGGCCAGCACAGACACAACAGGCCAACTGGCCTCCTGCTGTGCTGTAACTATTCAGTGATTCATGCCTTTTGCGTAGGGAAGGAAGAATTGCCCAGGGTTCCCATACCTATTAGTTCTCCCGCAATTTGTGTTACAAGTGCACTTCTGTGGACATTGTGTTTTAGCACACTGTCAAGTTCACACATATATAATGGCCATTTGGGCCTAAGGATGTCTAATGCCCATCTACCAAAATGAATGAATACCTGGATGAGAAATTGAGGGAGGACAAAGGAAAAGTTGTCAGCAAAAGCATTCCAAATGGGAACACCCCACTGTCAAAAGTGTCTTTTTTCCTCAGACATCCCTGTCAAGTGTGGAATAAATGTGAGGAAATCAGTAATCACAGAACCCTTGGGTGCTGTTCCCAAGAGATTAATGATTACCGTGCTTTCGTTTGTGGAGAAGCACATGATTCAAGGTGACTCAAAGGGAATTGAAACCGATATTGAATCTGGGGACAGGAAGTTTGCAGACCTCACTTGAGTTAGATGAGGGAACCCCGTTCCACTATTGACCTAAGTGTTCCTTTAGTATAAATGCAGCAGTATGCACTCAAATTTAGTCAAGAACTATTCAAATAAATTGTGCAAATCCGCTGCCAGCCAACTATATCTTTCATCTGTAAATGCGTGGAATTAAAAA
This sequence comes from Carcharodon carcharias, assembly GCF_017639515.1. Classification (NCBI taxonomy): domain Eukaryota; kingdom Metazoa; phylum Chordata; class Chondrichthyes; order Lamniformes; family Lamnidae; genus Carcharodon; species Carcharodon carcharias. Next base: position 8,581,111 of record NC_054479.1, read on the forward strand.
GTCCTGGTAAGTTCCTGTGGCTATTATCAGATTCTGAATTAGACAACCCTTTTTGTAAGCCATTTATCTCTTACTGTAACATTTTGGCAAAAATCCCCAAGAGTATAACAGTTATTTTTAGTTCAACCTGAGAAGACTGACTTAAGGCATGATGTATAGCCTTAAATGTTTCTCCGATTGTCAAGTGGCAGATGATGTGCACATTTTAGCAACAGGAAATTTAGAAGTGTTGAGTCATTTGTTAAGTGGATTTGCTATGTTGTGTTATGCATTAGCTTTGTCCCTAGGCTAGAGAGGGAACAGTTTGGGGGGTAGAAACCATCCAGGGAATTGCACTCTTGATTGCAATCATTGTACAAAGTTCCATGTCTGTGTATTAGATGTAAACAAGATCAAGCTTTGTTGGGATGTAGTTTGTGGTCAAATAGCAACTCTTGTGAATCAGCTTAAGATTATTCTCTACTAATAAACTTCCTGGCATCCACATAAAAGCTCAGCTGAGATCAATAACTTACAAGGAATGCTTTAGATCTTCACTCCTGCCACTGCATTGTTGCAACAGAGTTAAATCACAACACTTTCTGAATCTGATGTAGCTCTTTTGTTGTTAATTTTCTCCCTCAAGTCTTTGTTTCTTACTGGGACTCAATTTCACCAAAGCCTGAAGTCATCCGTTGCATCCAAGTGACCATTCTAAATGTGTGAACTAGTGACTGAAAGCAGGCTACTGGAACATAGAGAGCATCATTGCTGAGTCCCATTTGCTTTCCCTGTCCCTGGCGTGTTACCCATGCGCTTTCTGTTGTAAAGTGGTTTTGCGCCTCACTAAGGGGTCTGGAGATTTGTGTGATTGATCATAAACAGTTAATTAACAACTCACAACTATATACATACCTTCCAGGGGTAGCCCTAACTAGGTGCTACCTTCATGCCAATTTCTCTGATTCCCCCTACATACAGTCTAACATCCTGTAACTGCACATTATTACTGTGGGTGGTACTGTTTCCCCAGTCCCACATTAACTCCTACTCTGCCTTTATATTATACCTCCCCCTCAAGTCTATACTCAAATATATTTACAATACAATCTTTACTTCTATGCTACCCCTCCTCTCCCCCCACCCCATTCAAGCCTCTGAATTTATAAATTCAGACAGTTTGGAGGCTTAACAATTCTTCTGGAAATTGTCATTGTACCTCTTGTCTTCCTCCTGGAATATTGAACATTACTGAATCTTCTCTGTCAACTAGTTCTTTGTTTGGTCGGAATGACATTAAATTAATTTTTCTTCTCTTTGTAATTTTGCAGAGCAAAAAAAATTGACCTGAGGGACCCTTGAAGTGTGTGATGGTCCTAGGTTTTCCTTTTCTTTGTGAAGCTCAAATTCTTTGTCTTGAGTTTTCTTGTAATTCAACAGTCTCCTCAACTTTGTTCTGCTGTTCTTCCATTCTACTGTTCAAGATAGTCTTCATTTCTTCATGCTGCTAAAGGATTATGTACTTCTTTTGCATTTGATCTTAAAGGACAATTAGCTGTACTTTCAACTGTTTATTTTCTTGTCAACCTCTTGCCAACCCTCACTGCGCTTCAGCGCATTGCTTTGTCACTGCTGATAGTTCCAGCACTGTTTTTTCTAAAGTAGCATTCAACATCTTTTTAACTCATGCTTTTCCAGAGCCACGTATTGATTCTTCAAAGAATCAGGGCAGCGACTTGGTTGAGTGCCTTCTGTTGTGCGTGGCTGTACTTCTGGTTCAGTTCTTCCAACTCAGTTTTATTATGAACATTTTCCTGTGAAATAGCTATATTATTTTTTCCAGGCTTTGTTTCTTTTGAGTTCTGATATCTTTCTGTCATTCACAGTCATCTGCTTGCTCCCCACTGCCACCTGTTGTTCTCGGTTGGCCACTATGTCGGCATTTTCAAAAAGCTCAATTTTTGAGCCTTTCGGCTGCTTCTCAGCTTCTTCTTTCTTCAGCATTAAACTCTTCGGCTTGTGCACTTCATTTCAGTGACATGGTGTGCCACCATCTAGTGGTTTGCTTGGATATTGTCTCCCTCACCCGGGGGTCTCCTTGTCCTTTTGGTGCTTTACTGGGGTTATTCTGTAGCTTCTTTAAAGGTCTGCGCTCTCCACAACTTGGAATTTAAAATACCGGTCAAAGGTTTTTAATACCTCACCAAATGTGGTTGGGGATTCATCTATACCTTGCATTAGGATTAATTCATCAGCAAATACTCCCCAAAAAGTATAAAAGCATATAAGTTTCTTCTGATTTCTGACATAATCCTGATGTACTCCTGTAATCTAAAAATTTTCTTCTCCTTGATGGCCAATTTTGCATCTGGTTTGGCCCTTGCATGAGCTGAAATTAGTCTGGTTATTTCAATTTGGAATCCATGGCTGTTTTTCATAACAGGAATGCAGTTTAAATTTTTTCTTCCAAGTTGGCCCCACAGTAACAGGTTTTTCTCTGTTGTTCCCACAATGTGAGGTTTTGGTGGATTCCTGTTGTGATCACAGGGCCTTTCCTAAACTTTGCGATTTTACAAGAAATTGTCAAAAAGGTCTTTTGGGCCAGCTACTTTTTTAAGCCTGGGAAATCATTTTGAAGGTGATTTTTAGCTCTGCCTTCTGTTTAAAGAAGGTTTTTTTCATTCATTTGAGCTCGACCACCACATGGTATTGCACTGACTCCGGTGCCGACTGCAGTGTTCTTCTAGCTGCACTGGTTGAACAATTGTATACTCTGCCTGATTAGTGCCCTGATTATTTTTAAGTGGTTAGTTCAGCCTTTTCAAAAATTTTGCTCACCCTTTTTGTGATCTGGTTAGATCCGTTAACTCTGCGTTTGATCAGGTTTGGCATGGGCCCCAAAGTGCCCTGATGGAGTCCTTCAGCTGCACAGTGGATTTTTCTTCTGCCCGTCAGTGTCCAAGTCTGCAATGGAACTTCTTTTTAGATGATCTCCAACCGTGTCTTCAATTCAGGTGCACTTCGTTCAGATCAGTCTTTAGTTTTTCATTCTCTGGGATCCTTCTCCAGCTTCTTTGAGGTTTTAGGTTCTTCCATTAGCTGCCACCATGTTCCAAGGCTTTCTTGTGTCTCACTAAGAGGACTTGAGGCTTGTGTTGTTTCCTTTTTTTACTCATTCATGGGATGTGGACCTCACTAGCTAGGCCAGCATTTATTGCCCATCCATAGTTGGTGGTGACCTGCCTTCTTGAACTGCTACAGTCCATACGGTGTAGGTATACTTACAGTGCTGTTAGGAAGGGAGTTCCAAGATTTTGATCCAGTGACAGTGAAGGACCAGCGATATATTTCCAAGTCAGGATAGTGAGTGAATTGGGGGGGAACTTGCATCAACGGTGTCCCCATCTATCTGCTGCCCTTGTTCTTCTAGATGGTAGTAGTTGTGGGTTTGCAAAGTGCTATTGAAGGAGCCTTGTTGAATTACCGCAGTGCATCTTGTAGCTGGTACATACTGCTGCTACTGCGCATCAGTGGTGGAGGGAGTGAATGTTTGTGGATGTGGTGCCAATCAAGTGGACTGCTTTGTCCTGGATGGTGTCAAGCTTCTTGAGTGTTGTGGGAGCTGCACTCATCCAGGCAAGTGGAGAATATTCCATCACACTCCTTGTAGATGGTGGAAGGCTTTGGGGAGCAGAAGGTGAGTTACTCATCGCAGGGTTCCTAGCCTTTGACCTGCTCTTGTAGTTACAGTATTTATATGGCTATCCAGTTCAGTTTCTGGTCAATGGTAGCCCCCAGAATGTTGATAGTGGGAGATTCAGTGATGGTAATGCCCTTGAACATCAAGGGGCAATGGTTAGATTCTCTCTTGTTGGAGATGGTCATTGCCTGGCACTTGTGTAGTGCAAATCTTACTTGCCACTTGTCAGCCCAAGCCTGGATATTGTCCAGATCTTGCTGCATTTGGACATGGACTGCCTCAGTATCTGAGAAGTCGTGAATGGTGCTGAACATTGTGCAATCATCAGCAAACATCCCCATTTCTGACCTCATGTTGGAAGGAAGGTCATTGATGAAGCAGCTGAAGATGGTTGGGCCGAGGACACTACCCTGAGGAACTCCTGCAGTGATGCCCTGGAGCTGAGATGACTGACCTCCTCCAACAAACACAGCCATCTTCCTTTGTGCTAGGTATGACTCCAACCAGTGGAGAGTTTTCCCCCCTCATTCCCATTGACTCCAGTTTTGCTAGTGCTCCTTGATGCCTCACTCGGTCAAATGCGGCCTTGATGTTAAGGGCAGTCACTCTCACCTGACCTCTTGAGTTCAGCTTTTTTGTCCACGTTTGAACCAAGGCTGTAATGAGGCCAGAAGCTGAGTGGCCCTAGCAGAACCCAAACTGGCATCAGTGACCAGGTTATTACTAAGCAAGTGCCACTTGATAGTACTGTTGATGACCTCTTCCATTACTTCTTGATGATCAAGAGTAGACTGATGGGGCAGTAATTGGCCGGGTTGGTTTTGTCCTGTTTTTTGTGTACAGGACATACCTGGGTAATTTTCCACATAGCCAGGTAAATGCCAGTGTTGTCGCCATACTAGAACAGCTTGGCTAGGGGTGCGGCAAGTTCTGGAGCACAAGTCTTCAGTACTATTGTCAGAATATTGTCAGGGCCCATAGCCTTTGTACTATCCATCGCCTTTAGCTGTTTCTTGATATCACGTGGTATGAATTGAATTGGCTGAAGACTGGCATCTGTGATGCTGGGAACCTTTGGAAGAGGCCAAGATGGATCATCTACTCAGCACTTCTGGCTGAAGATTGTAGCAAATGCTTCAGCCTTCTCTTTTGCACTGATGCGCTGGATTCCCCCTTCATTGAGGATGGGGATATTTGTGGAGCCTCCTTCTCCAGTGAGTTGTTTAATTGTCCACCACCATTCACGACTGGATGTGGCAGGACTGCAGAGCTTAGATCTGATCCGTTGGTTGTGGGATCACTTTGCTCTCTATCACTTGCTGCTTATGTTGTTTGGCATGCAACTAGTCCTGTGTTATAGCTTCACCAGGTTGACACCTCATTTTTAGGTATGCCTGGTGCTGCTCCTGGCATGCCTTCCTGCACTCTTCATTGAACCAGGATTGATCCCCTGGCTTGATGGTAATGGTAGAGTGGGGTTATGCCAGGCCTTAAATTAGAGATTGTGTTTGAGTACAATTCTGTTGCTGCTGGTGGCCCACAACGCCTCATGGATGCCCAGTCTTGAGTTGCTAGATCTGTTCGGAATCTATCCCATTTAGCATGATGGTAGTGCCACACAACATGATGGAGGCTTTCCTCAATGTGAAGTCAGGACTTTGTCTCCACATGGACTGTGCGGTGGCCATTCCTACCGATACTGTCATAAGCAGATGCATCTGCAGCAGGCATGTTGGCGAGGATGAGGTCAAGTATGTTTTTCCCTCTTGTTGGTTCCCTCTCAACCTGCTGCAGACCCAGTCTAAATGCTATGTCCTTTAGAACTCGGCCAACTCTGTCATTAGTGGTGCTACTGAGACTCTTGGTGATGGACGTTGAAGTCCTCCACCCAAAATACATTCTGCACCCTTGCCACCCTCAGTGCTTCCTCCAAGCAGTGTTCAACATGGAGGAGCACTGATTCACCAGCTGACAGAGGGCGGAACGTGGTTATCAGCAGGAGGTTTCCTTACCCATGTTTGACCTAATGCCTTGCGATTTCATGATGTCCAGATTCGATGTTGAGGACTTCTAGGGCAACTCCCTCCTGACTCTACACCACTGTGCCGCCACCTCTGCAAGGTCTGTCCTGCCAGTGGGACAGGACATACCCAGGGATGGTGATGATGGTGTCTGTGTCATTACCTGTAAGATGTGAAGATGACTATGTCAGGTTGTTGCTTGATTAGTCTGTGAGACAGCTCTACCAATTTTAGCCCTCAGATGTTATTAAGGAGGACTTTGCATGGTCAACAGGGCTGAGTTTGCCATTGTCACTTCTGGTGCCTAGCTCGATGCTGGGTGCTCCATCCAGTTTCTTTCCTGATGCCAGGTGGTGCATCCAGTTGAACATAACTGTTTATTAACAATTCACAACTGTATACATATCTCCCAGGTATACACCCTAAATAGATGCTATCTTCATACCAACTTCTCTCAGACTCTCTCTGTACACAATCTACCATCATGTGACTCTACAACATACTGTGGGCAGTATTGTTTCCCCAGTCCCACATTAACCCATGCTCTGCCATTTACCCTTAAGTGACACCTTGCAGCAGGACCACTGAATTGTGATTAGGAATGGGATAATTTTCTTCCTTTTCTTGCCCTGAAATGCTGAGGCCGGCCCAGCTGCTGACCTTGCCGAGATAAAGCTAAGCACAAACCTGCGATATTCTGATCCAGAGGCTTTGTGCTACAATAGGTGTTGCATTTGATCACTAGACTGTTGGAGCATTTTTTAAATACCTTACCATAAGTGTAATCATTTGGAACAAACCTGTTGATTATAATTGATAGAGGAAAGGATTATTTCTGATCTTTTTGCCTCTGGCGTCAATAGAATTGCAGCCTTGAAATAGTCAATGGCTTATTTTCCTTATGATGGATGTAAACAAGTGGTTTCAATTGTTTGATCTCAAAAGGAAGTGATTTCTTGTGAAACTTTAGGGCCATGAACTGGGCCTCAACTCAGTCACTGTTTCCTATTCGGAAACTGTAGTCTAAGACTGCAGAGATGTGGGAGGGTGGTTTGATGGTAAGGAAATACTGACCTCGTGCAGGCACCAGGGTAGTTATGTTGTTGTTTGGTTGATTAGTACATGTTGGGTTATATCATTTGGATCACCTCCGGAAGTCATTTGTCAACATGTCATTAGTCAAACGAGGAGATAGGAAGTTGATTGTGTTTTATTAACAAAAACTCATTTCAACACCAGTTCCAAAGCAATGAGGATACTGAAACAGTATTGCATTTTAAAACAATAATTTGGCCACTCTATGTTATTTTTCAATTTTTTTGGTCAAATTAATGCTTTTAGATAGCATGGAATTTGTACTGCTCCCAGAGTCACAACATTTTCTCCGAAATTATGTTGCACTTAAAGAAAGTATGTTCTTTTTCTGACTATCAACAGTGTTTTTGATGCAGATTGAAAGGACTTGCCAGAAAGCTGCCCTTCTGTACCTGTGTTTGATATTTGTTCTATGGAATAGCAATAAAGTTATTTCACCTTCACTTGTTTAATTTGAAGTTTTAAATTGTCAGTACTTAAAAAGCTGAGTGAATTTTACTGAATTCTGAAATTGGAAGTGAAGATTTAGTTCTTTGCAAAGTTGGAGTGGCTTTTGAAAATTTATCATACCCTTTGTTTTGAGGATGAGAAGTGTAGGGTGAAGGTTGGAAGGGTATTTTGGGTTGCCCATTAAAATGGAGAAATAGTCAATGTTATTTATCAGCAAGTTACATATTTTTTCCAATTTGGAATAGCCTTTCCCAAAACCATTTTATTGATTCCTCAAGCACCATAGGTGTCTTCCGGAGTGCCATTCTTTGTATGAACCTGGAAGATGACTGTCACTAGGTAATTAAGCTGCAGAGTCCTATCTTCACCAGAAGTCCACATGTATTCCCTTTCCTTCCAGCAGCATAGAATCTTTGTTACTGTTTACCTCCAATTCTAACAAAGGAATATTGAGATCCAACTGTTTGGCTACCACCATCTGAGGTTAGCTAACTCAGAATGGAGTAGGAATAATTGTGGTTTGTATGATAATTCAGTACTGCATTACGTTGGACCTGAACTGGTATAGGAGAGGAAAGCAGCAATTGTTCACTGTCTCTATCCACTGATCCTTAGTGGGACATACACATGTGTTAATGTTAGTTGAAAGTGGAAACAAATTTGGCTGTAATAGCCACTGTAGTTGCATAGCTGACTGTCAGTTCAAGTCTTGGCTCATGCATGAAGATTGGCTGCTTTTTAAAAATTTATTCTTTCAGGGACATGGGCATCACTGGCTAGACCAGCATGTATTGCCCATCCCTAATTGCCCTGAGAAGGTCCTGGTGAGCCACCTTCTTGAGCCACTGCAGCCTGTGTGGTGTAGGTACACCTACAGTCCTGGTAGGAAGGGAGTTCTACAATTTTGACCTAGTGACAGTGAAGGAATGGTGATATAGTTCCAACTCAAGATGGTCTGTGCCCTCGTTCTTCCAGGTGGTAGAGGTTTTGGAAGGTGCTGTCGAAGGAGCCTTGGTTAGTTTCTGCAGTGCACCTTGTGTGTCGGTGGTGGAGGGAGTAAATGTTTAAGGTAATAGATGGGGTATCAGTCAAGCAGGCGACATTGTCCTGGATGGTATCGAGCTTCTTGTGTGTTGTCGAAGCTGCACTTATCCAGGCAAGTGGAGAGTATTCCATCACACTTCTGACGTGCCTTGTAGATGGTGGGCAGGCTTTGGGGGGGGTCAGGAGGTGTGTTACGCTCCTTAGAATTCCTAGCTCTGACCTGCTCTTGTAGCCACAGTATTTATATGGCTGGTCCAATTCTGTTTTTGTTCAATGGGAACCCCCAAGATGTTGATAGTGGGGGATTTCAGTGATGGAAGTGCCATTGAATGTCATGGGGAAATGGTTAGGTTCACTCTTGTTGGAGATGGTCATTGCATGGCACTTGTGCAGGGTGAGTGTTACTTGCCACTTATCAGCCCAAGCCTGAATATTGTCCAGGACTTGCTACATATGGACACAGATTGCTTTAGTATCTGCGGAATCACGAATGGTGCTCAACATTGTGAAATCATCCATGATCATCCCTACTTTGGACCTTATATTGAAAGAAAGGTCATTGATGAAGCATCTGACGATGGTTGGGCTGAGGACACCATCCTGAGGAACTCCTGCAGCAATGACCTGGGGCTGAGATGATTGACCTCCAACAACTGCAACCATCTTCCTTTATGCTAGGAATGACACCAACGGTCGGAGATTTTCCTCTCTGAACCTATTGACTCCAGTTTTGCTAGGGCTCTTTGATGCCACACTCTGTCAAATACTGCCTTGGGGATAGGACATGTAGTTGATGGTGGTGTCTGAGACATTGCCTTTAAGGTATGATTCTGTGAGTATGACAGTGTCAGGCTGTTGCTTGACTCGTCTGTGGGACAGTTCTCTGAATTATGGCACAACACCCCCCCCCATGTTGGAGGGCCACACAGGGTCAACAGGGCTGGGTGTGCTGTTAGAAACATAGGAACAGGAGTAGACTATTCAGCTTGTCGAGCCATTCAGTTAGATCATGGCTGATCATTTACCTCAACACCACTTTGCTGCGCTATCTCCATATCTCTTGATGTCATTAGTCTCCAGAAATCGATCAATTCCTGTTTTGAACATGCTCAATGATTGAGCTTCCACAGTCCTCTGGGGCAGAGAATTCCAAAGGTTCACCACCCTGAATGAAGAAATTCCTCCTCATCTCAGTCTTAAATTGGCCTACCCCTTATCCTGAGATTATGTCCCCTGGTTTTAGACTCAGCCAGGGGAAACATCTTATTTACATCTTCCCTGTAAGAATTTTGTATGTTTCAATGAGGTCACCCCTCATTCTTGGAAACTCCAGGCAATACAGACCCAGTCTCCCCAATCTCTTCTCATAAAACAATCCCATCATCCCAGAGATTAATCTGGTGAACCTCTGTTGCACTCCCTTTATGGAAAGTATATCCCTCCATATCTAAGGGGACCAAAACTGTACACACTACTCCAGGTGCGGTCTCACCAAGGCTCTATACAAATGCGGCAAGACATCTTTACTCCTGTACTCAAATCCCCTTGAGATGAAGGCCAACATACCATTTCCCTTCCTAATTGCTTGTTGCATCTGCATTGCTAACTTTAGTGACTTATGAACCAAGTCCCTTTGGACATCAACACTTCCCAACCTCTCTCCATTTAAGAAATATTCTGCCTCCTTGTTTTTTCTATCAAAGTGGATAGCTTCACACTTATTCATAATATAGTCCATCTGCCATGTTCTTGCCCATTCACTTAGCCTGTCCAAGTCCCCTTGAAGCCTCCTTGCGTCCTTCTCACCACTTATGTTCCCATCAGTTTGGCGTCATCAGCAAATTTGGAAATATTACAGTTGGTACCCAGATCCAAATCATTTATACAGATTGTGAACAGCAGTGGATCTAGCACTGATCCTTGTGGTACCCCAAGAGTAACAGCCTGCCATCCTGAGAATGATCCATTTATTCCTGCTCTGTTTTCTATCTGTTAACTAATTCTCAATCTATTCTAGCATACTTCCCCCAATCCCATATGTTCTAATTTTATTTACTAACCTCCTGTGTGGAACCTTATCAAAAATTCTGAAAATCCAAATACACCATATCCACTGGTTCTCCTTTATCAATGCTACAAGAAGTATCCTCAAAAACTTCAAGTTTTTCAAACATGACTTCCCTTTCATAAATCCATGTTGACTCTGCCCAATTTTACCATTCTTTTCTAAATGTCCAGTTATCACATCCTTTAAAATAGATTCTAACATTTTCCCTACTGCTAATGTCAAACTAACAGGCCTGTACTTTTCTATTCTCCCTCTTCCTCCTTTCTTAAGTAGTGAAGTTACATTTGCTACTTTCTTTTCCGCAGGAACCTTTCCAGAATCAATAGAATTTTGAAAGATAACCACCAATGCATTCACTATCACTCTAGCCACCACCTTCAACACTTTGGGATGGAGCTCATCTGGTCCAGGGGATTTATCAACCTTCAATCCAGTTAACTTTTCAAGTATTATCTCTTTACTAATACTTATTTTTTTTAGTTCCTCAGTTTCACAAGTCCCTTGGTCACCAAGTATTACTGGGAGATTTTCTGTATCTTCTTCTGTGAAGACAGATGCAAAGTAACTATTTAGTTTCACTGCCACTTCCCTGTTCTCCGCTTTAAATTATCCTGTCCACATCTGTAATGAGCCCGCATTTGTCCTTGCTAATCTTTTCCTTTTTACATACCTGAAGAAGCTTTTACAGTCCACCTTTATGTTCCTTGCCAGTTTGCATTCATTTTCTCTTTTCCCTTTCTTAATCAGTTTCTTGATCCTCCTTTACTCCCAGTCCTCAGGCTCAGCAATTTTTCTGGCATCCTTATAAACCAATTCCTTTGATCTAACGCAGCCTTTAACTTCTTTCATTAACCATGGTTGATTTACCTTTCCCTTTGCGTGTTTGTGCCTAAGGGGAACATATATCTGATGTGGACCATGTCTTTAAATACGAGCCATTACCTGTCTATCACCAAACCTTTGTGTATTTTCCCAATCCCCCACAGCGAACTTCCCCCTCATATCTTTCATAATTTCCTTTCTTCGGTTTCAGAATGACCCAAATCGTTTTCAAACTTTATGCAAAATTCTGTCATATTATGGTCACTATTTCTCAAAGGCTCCTTTACAGCAAGGTTATTAATTAGTCCTTTCTCATTACACAACACTAAATCCCTAGCTGGCTCCTCAATGTACTGCTCCAGAAACCCATCTCATACACATTCCAGGAATTTCTCCTTCAGAACATTAGTGCCAATTTGGTTAACCCAGTCTGTGTAAATTGAAGTCGCCTATTATTACTGCATTACCCATGTAACGTGCATCTCAAATTTTCTGATTTATACCGTGCCCAACATTGACACCACAGTTTGATGGCCTATAAACCACTCCCACCAATGTTTGCTGCCCCTTGCTGTTTCTTAGTTCAACCACCCAAACTGATTCTGCATCTTGATCCTTCAATCTAAGTTCCTCCCTGATGAATGTACTGATCCTGTCCCTTATTAGGAGTGCTACCCCACCTCCTTTTTGTTTTTGCCTATCCCTCCTAAATGCCAAATATCCTTGAATATTCAGTTTCAAATCTTGGTCATGCTATAGCCACGTCTCTGTAATGGCATTTAAATCATGCCCCTTTACCTCAATTTGTGCATTCAAATCATCAATCTTTTTTGCAAATGCTATGTGTATTCAGGTAGAGTGCCTTTTAATTCTGCTTTTTTAACATTATTCTCTATTCTGATCCAATTTGATGCTTACATATGCTTCATCTGTCTTCTATTTTTGCTTTCTACTTTTCTACTTCCTTTTATTAGTTTTGCTTTCCTCAAGTCAAGTCTGAGCTCCCTCTCAAGTTCCCATTACCCTGCCAATCCAGTTTAAACCCTCCTCAACAGCACTTGGGAATCTCCCTGCGAGGATATTAGTCCCAGTCCTGCTAAGATGCAGCCTTTTCATCTTGTACAGGTCCCACCTGCCCTGGAACCAGTCCCAGTGCCTCGGAAACCTGATGCCCTCCCTCCTATACCGGTTCTCCAGCCACATGTTCAGTCGCTCAATTCTCCTATTTCTATGCTCATTAGCATGTGGGACTGGAAGTAATCCTGAGATCACTGCTTTAAAGGTCCTGCTTTTCACTCTCCTTTCTACCTCCCTGAAATTTGCTTTCGGGACCTCATCCCCCTTTCTACCTAAGACATTGGTGCTGATGTGGACCATGACCTCTGGTCATTCACCCTCTCCCAGAAGTATGTCCTGCAGCCATTCTGTGACATCCTTGACCCAAGCACCAGGGAGGCAACATTCCATCCTGGAGCCACAGAAATGTCTGTCTGTTCTTCTAACTAACGAATCCCTATCACTACTGCTCTTCCCTCTTCTTCCTTCCTTCCTGTACAGCTGAGCCGCCCATGGTGCCACTAACCTGGCTCCAACCGCACTCTTCCAAGGAACCAACAACCTCACCAATATCAAAAACGGAAAACCAATAAGCGAGTGGGCCCTCAGGGCACTCCTGCACTACCTGCCTGGTGGTTACTCATTCATTTCTGCCTCCACACTCCTAACCTGTTGTTAAGGGCCAAGTGTCCTACTCCTGTTCCTAACTCATATGTTCGTATTTATGTTTCTGATGCATGGGGCAATGTTGGGTGGTCCTTCCAGTCCCTTTCCTTTATGATTCTTCTGTAGCAGTTTGATACAACTGAATGGCTTGTTAGGCCATTTCAGAGGGTATTTAAGAGCCAACCACATTCCTATGTGTCTGGAGTCACATGTTGGTTTCCTTTCCTAAAGGAGAGGAAATCACCACTGAACCAGCTGAGTTTTTATGACAGTTGTTGATAGTTTCATTCCTTCACTTTTCTATTTGAGCATACTATGAGCATACCAGTAGCCACATATCCCTGTCAGACAACAATCATTGCGGGTCAAAATTGACTCACATTTAAGTTCTTTACAATATGCTGAGGTCATGGTAAGATGCTGCCTGTCCACCAGCACAGGCGCGATCAGCCAAATGTCTCCCATATTTCAATATGCTCCTGCGTTTCTTACATTACAACAGTGACTACACTTCAGAGTATTTAATTGGCTGTAAGGTGCTTTGAAACAGCATCCAGTGGCTGTGAAAGGCACCAAATAAATAGAAGTATTTTTCCTTTTTTCTGCATCTTTCTATGAAAGCAAATTTGTTCATTCTTATTGGCATTCGGCCTATGGAACTGTACCCGCGTGAGTGAGTCAATGCCTTCAGGTGGGGGAGGGGAAAGAAATTGGAGGGAAGCATTATGACCATCAAAACCATTCCTCAAATGTAGAGACTAATTCTATTATGCTGAGGATTTATCTTGTAATAAAGAATTGTCCAAGACAAAGCAGTCTGCTTGCTTGGCATCCCATCCACCACTTCAAACTTTCATTCCTTCCACCACTGATGCATATGCAGCAGTGTGTACCATCCACAAGATGCACTGCAGCAACTCACCAAGGTTCCTTTGACAGCACATTCCAATCCGTGACCTCTGCCACCTAGAAGGACAAGGACAGCAGACTCATGGAAACACCACCTAGCTGCAAATTCCCCTTCAAGCCACACGCCATCCTGACTGGAAACTATATCACCATTCCTTTAATGTCACCGGGTCTAAATCCTGGAACTCTTCCCAACAGCACTGTAGCTGTACCTCAAGCGGGTGGACTGCAGCGGTTCAAGAAAGTAGCTCACCACCACTTTCTCAAGGGCAATTTGGGATGAGCAACAAATGGTGGCTTTCCAATGATGCTCACATCCCATGAAAGAATATAAAAAAGCTGTTAGCCATTTATAGGGACCTCAGTAAATTATTTACAGTATACAGTTTGTTTCCTTTGCCAGTGCTACATTAACCCTTATAGCCCTGAGCACCCTAATACTACAGCCTTCAGTTCTTCTGATGTTGAGCCTGTAGCCTTTGCGGTGTCCAGTACCTTCAGTCATTTCTTGGTAACACATGGAATGATTTGAATTGAATCATAGAAACATTACAGCGCAAAAAGAGGCCATTCAGCCCATCGTACTTGCTTTGGCCAAAAAAGAAAAAATAGAAAAACTAGTTGCCCAGTTTAATCCCACCTTGCAGCACCTGGTCTGCAGCCTTGCAGGTTACAGCACTTCTGGTGCAGATCCAGATACCTTTTAAATGAGTTGAGGGTTTCTGCCTCCACACCCAACCAGGCAGTCAATTCCAAACACCTGCCACTCTCTGGGTGAAGAAGTTTTTCCTCATTTCCCCTCTAATCCTTTTACCAATCACCTTAAATCTGTGCTCCCAGGTAATTAACTTCTCTGTTCGGGGAAACAGGGCATCCCTGTCTACTCTATCTAGGCTCCTCATAATCTTGTATACCTCACTCAGGTCACCCCTCAGCCTCCTCAGTTCCAAAGAAAACAACCCCAGCCTATCCAATCTTTCCTCATAGCTGCAAATTTCAAGCTCTGGCAACATTCTTGTAATTCTACTCTGCACTCTCTCCTGAGCAATTATGTCTTTCCTGTAATGTGGCGACTAGAATGGTACACAAAATTCCAGCTGTGGCTTAACCAGCATTTTAAACAGTTCCATCATTGCAACCCTGCTTTTGTATTCTACACCTCATCCAATAAAGGAAAGCATTCCATATGCTTTCTTTATCACCTTATCCACCTGTTCTGCCAGCTTCAGAGAACCTGTGGACATGCACACCAAGGTGTCTCACTTCCTCCAACCCTCCCAATATCCTCATTTATTGTGTACCACCTATCTTTGCCCTCCCCAAATGCATTACCTCACATTTCTCTGGATTGAATTCCATCTCCCACATTTTCACCCACTCAACCAAACTATTGATATCATCCTGGAGACAGCAGCTATTCTCTTCACTATCAAATACACAGCCAATTTTTGTGTCATCTGCAAATTTCCCAATCATGCCAACCACATTCAAGTCCAAATCATTAATATATACAACAAACAACAAGGGACCCAACACTGAGCCCTGTGGAGCACCATTGGAAATCGTTTTCCATTCGCAAAAACATCCTTCAACCACTACCCTTTGTTTCTTATCCCTGAGCCAATTTTGAATCCAACTTGCCACATTCCCCTGTATCCTGTGAGCTTTTACTTTTCTGACCAGTTTGTCATTTGGGACCTTATCAAATGCCTTACTAAAATCCATGTAGACAACATCCACTACACTACCCTCATCAATCCTCCTTGTTACTTACTCAAAAAAAATTTGATTAAATTAGTAAGACACGACCTTCCCCTAACAAAACCATGCTGACTATCCTTGACTAATCCGTTTCTTTCTATGTGACAGTTTATCCTGTCTCTCAGAATTGATTCGAAGAATTTACCCACCACAAGTCAGACTAACCAGCCTATAATTATTTTGTCTATCCCTCGCACCCTTTTTAAATAATGGTACAACATTCACAGACCTCTAATCCTTTGGTACCTCTAGTGAGGACTGGAAAATAAACCTCATAGCATCCACCATTTCCTCCCTAGCTTCCTTTAACAGCATGGTGACTTATCCATCTTCAAGGATGTCAGTCCCTCCAGTACATCCTCTCTCACTATGCTTATTATATCTAATATTTCACACTCCTTGTTAACTAGAATATCCGCTTCATCCCTCTCCTTAGTGAAGACAGAGACAAAGTACTCATTTGCCACAAAAGTATAATAATTCTCATAATATTTTTGTGATTTATTGTAAAAATAGGTCAATAGTGGGGTTTAGATAGTTTCTGTGTGTGTGGGATTTAATTGAATTGGACAGCTAGCCTGGAGGCTTTGACTCATCAAAAGAAGCTAGGTTTGAAATGCTAAATACGTAAACATGGCTGAAGTCTTAGAATGTGAGGTGAGGAGTTTTTGCATTTTTAGATAAATCAGGGTAGTTAGAATTTCAAAGAAATGGTAGGATGTTACACCTAGCTAAGGAAGCTGGGCCAAGCAGTGTGTTTATTTTTCCCAAATGTTACTGATAATATTATCACCATAAAATGATTTATGTTATGAGAAAGGTAAAGTTCCAAAGACATATGGGAACAATGGGATTTACGTTAAAAGGGAGAAACATATATAAGGGAGATTGAAGTTATGTGTCAGGAAAGGCATCGTAAAATCTACCAGAAGCGTGAAAAGCCTCCAATATTTGTGCATCAAGCCTGCTGTCTTCAGAAACCGAAGCTGAGAACAGCCACTTTGAATTCAACTCTCCAGGGTATTGAGTTGACATGCTTGGTTCTGTTTACTATCTATTTATATTTACTTTTGCCTTAATGGGGGTGTAACTGGAAGCCAGATTAATTTGGGGTTTTAGGAGTTATTATAGTAGTAATTTGTAGATCTATGTATGTGCTTGAAATCTTTTCTTTTGTTAATAAATGGTTAATTTAATTTTCTAAAAACCTCAAGTCTTGGTGGACTTATTACTACTAAATTCAGGGCATGCATTTTGAAAAGAAATACAAATTGCAAAACTGTTGTGATAGCGGGATCACGTTTCCCTCATGAATTCGATGCCATTGTCATAATGCACGTCTTCAGCACCAGAGCACAAGTTACCATGTACAACTCTGATCGGCCTTACCCTTTCCTTAGTTATTCTCTTGCTCTTAATGTACTGGTAAAACATCTTTGGGTTTTCTTTGATTTTACCTACCAATATTTTTTCATATCCTCTCTTTGCTTTCCTAATTACCTTTTTTATTTCACCGCTGTACTATCTATACTCCTCTAGACTCTTTACAGCATTAAGCTTTTTGTGACTGTCATAAGCTTTCTTTTTCTGCTTTATTTTACCTTGTGTGCTTCTAGAAAACCAGGGGGCTCTAGATTTGGCAATACCACCTTTTTTCTTTGCAGGGACATGTATGCACTGTGCCTGTAGGACCTCACTTTGGAATGCTGGTCTATCACTGATTTCCCTTAAAGTAGCTGTAACCAGTCCACTTTCACCAGATGAACTCTCAACTTCACAAAACTTGTCTTTCCCCAATTTATAACTTTTAGTCAAGGTCTATCTTTATCCTTTTCCGTAATTATATTAAATCTAACTGTACTACAGTCACTATCTCCTAAATGGTCACCCACTGCTACTTCATCCACTTGCCCAGCTTCATTTCCTAAGACTAAACCTAGAATTGCACTCCCTCTCATTGGGCTTGTTATGTGTTAGCTAAAAAAAATTGGCTGAAGATTGGCACTTGTGATGCTGGGAACTTCAGAAGGACACCTAAATGGATCACCCACTTGGCACTTCTGGCTGAAGATGGTTGCAAATGTTTCTGTCTTGTCTTTGGCACTGATGTGCTTTGCTCATTGAGAATAGGAATGTGGAAAATCCTTCTCTGCTTAGTTGTTTAATTGTCCACCACCATTCAAGACTGGATGTGACAAGATTGATTTGTTGGTTGTGAGCTCACTTTGCTTTTTTTAATCGTTGTTTAGTATGCATGTCGTCCAATTTTGTAGCTTCAACAGTTTAGCACCTAATTTTTAGGGATGTTTGGTGGTGCTCCTGGCATGTTCTCTGCACTCCTCATTGAACCAGGCAGTTGATGGTAATGGTAGAGTGTGGGATTCACCAGGCCATGAGGTTTGAATACAATGGTTGAATGCAATTCTGCTCAAAACAATTACTGTAAATCGTTCTTAGACAAGGGAGAGTTGATGTGGAAACTAACTGTCCATCAGGTTCAATCGTTCTCCTCTATCTATCCTAGAGAATAACATAGTCACAGATGAATAAATGCTGAGTACAGTTTAAAACATACATGTGTTGAAGTAGTGTATTAATGAACATATAAAGATCACAGGTGCTTGCAGGCATGAATGAAGCCAGATTTTGTTCTTCAACAACATTTTATGTTGTCCACTTCTTCCCCTTCCCATCCCCCACCTCCTTTGCCTGCTTATCTAAATTATAGCTTTGGGAGAGAGACAGACTACGGTTTCTTTCTTCTGTCAGAAAGAAACCCTAAACAGAAATGTGTCACCACTGTATCTGTCAGCCTGATCCGCCTTTCGAAAGAACAGCTGGAAGCCTGTTCTGAGCACATTCATTACTGTGCCACTGTAATTAAGAGGTTTTCTTAAATTATAGCTTTGCTTTCCTTACAGATGTTCTTTAACAAGGCGGTCTACAAAGGTGTTAGTGTATAGTATTCATCATTGTCAGGCAGGGCTAATTACAGGCCCATAAATCACAAGAGTGACCTGCTAGGCCTCTATTACGAAGCTGCGAAAATAACTATTTTTTTGCAGTGAGGGGGTGGAGGGGCTAGGAGACTTGAGGTTCAAGGTAAAATACAGTGAACTTAGCAGCTTGGCGGCACTGTATTTTTTTGTCCTGTAGGGGAGCTGGAATATTTTACACTATTAAGACTTGAAATATTAATGTTCATTAATGGTGTCATTCAGCCATTTTAAATGATTATACTTTTAAGTCTCTCTTGGGTGAGCAGGAGAATTTTTAATGAAATGTTCTTCTTTGCCTGACCTGCTGTAATACCACAGGAATGCCACTTTTATTAGGCAGGTTTATGACGTTCATTACTCCACTACTTGAGCTACTTCATGGTCACTATAAATTTGAGCTACAGTTGAAAATAAAAAAGCATAGCTTTCCCAGGGCAAGCTAGCTCTGCCTTTGACCTTTAGGTTGTCACAGAAGGATTAACAGTGAAGTGGTGCAAGGTGGGCCAGGGTAAAGGATGAACGTGGTAAAGCAAGAGATTTGCAATTCCAGCGAGTACTACCTTTCACCTTGACATGTTACCTGCTAACTTTGCCTGCCAGAAAAGGACATTAACTCCAGTTCAGTGACAGCTGCTCTCTCAGAGGTAGTCATTAGCTCAAATGGCTTAACTCAGCAGCAAGCCGCTGTCTACCCCAGACAGTGTGCTGTTTTGTGTGGAAGAGCACACACACACACCAGTGACTATTTGAGTGATTTAAAGGAATGGTTATTTAAATGAAAGAAATTAAATTCTTTATTAGATCATTCAACAAAGGTTTCAATCCAAATGGAAATTTTCAGAAATTTTATGCAAATTTAAGTTTAAGCCTCAGATATTTGTGAGATTCAGTAATAAATTAAGCAAATAATGAATGTAGCTAAATTTGCATTGAAATATATTCAAGTTCAAATACGAACTTTTAAAGTTACATTTCTGATGAAGTAAAATATTTTTTGAACATCGCCCCTTTTAAAGACCTCGATGTTGCATTCAGTGAATCATAGGATTTGTTTAGCAATGTAAGAGAGCATATATTGAGTTTATTAAGTAATAAACAACAACTTGCATTTATATTAGCAGATGAAAGTGGGTGCAAGCTGAAGAAGAAAATAACATTTGGTGCTCTGACCGAAAGCTTGGTCAAAGAATTGGGTTTCAAGGAGGTGAGCAAAGGAAAGGTGGGGGGGAATGAAGGAATTCCAGAATTTGGTGCCTAGGAAGCTGAAGACAGTACTGCCGACAGTAGATGCACCAGGGACCCAAGTTAGAGGAATGAAGGTTTGCATCATACTACCTTCCTTCAGCTGCCTAGGCCCTAAGTTCTGGAAGTGCCTTTACACCTCTCTCCCCTCCTTTAAGGTGTATTTTGAAAGCTGCCTGTGACCAAGCTTTTCCTTATGTCCTTCAGTTTGTCAGTTTTTGTTTGATTACGTACCATTAAGGTGCTTTTGGATGTTTTATTACATTAAGGACACTATATGGATTTATGTGTTTGTTATAAACACATTCAGAAATATCATAATAAGGATCCATGTGTAGGATGAGTGCAGCTGTGCATTATAGTAGCAAAATACAGCACCACACACAGGAAGGCTGTACCTCCAATCTCCCTCGCTATTCCAATCCCTTCTTGAAACATAAACACTTACTGCCGTACTCCCATACCACACTCGTTCTCAGGAAAACAGGTGAAGAGGTGGCCTTGAAGCAGACTGTTCAACTGCAATGTTATGTGTGGCAGGACCTTCACAGGAATGGGAGAGTGCATGGCTTTCATTGGAATGCAAATGCTTTAAGGAGAGAAAAAGGTATGAATCTGATTAATTTCATTATGGAATCAGGCAATAAATATAGGAATTGACAAAACCAAAGTTTAGTTCTTTGGTTTCATTAATTGGCACAATGAATTTTGTATGGGCTATTTTATCAGTGCATTGTTGTTCAATTCCAGGCAGAGTGGCAGCTTAGTGTGGCTCACAATAAAACTGCTTTAATATTGCTGTAATGCCATTAACACCCAATGCATCTGTCTCGCACAGCAACACCAACATAAAGATTCATTGAAAGGCTTCTGGGACTCTTTGGCCAAATTGGTCTTCGTGAATCTAGTTATGCAAGATGCAGGAATCGGGAGCAAGTAGCATCAGTGCAGTATTATATGCAAGAAACGTCTTAAAATTGATTTACAGTCGTGTTGCCCTTGAGCCACAGTAAATAATTTGACAACCTCAAGGACATAAATTCAAGATGAGGGGCAGGAGGTTTAGAGGGGATTTTTTTTACCCAGGGGGTGGTGACAGTCTGGAATGTGGTGCTTGGGAGGGTGGTGGAGGCAGGTTGCCTCACATCCTTTAAAAAGTACCTGGATGAGCACTTGGCATGTTATAACATTCAAGGTTATGGGCCAAGTGCTGGTAAATGGGATTAGGTAGGCAGGTCGGGTGTTTCTCATGTGTCGGTGCAGACTCGATAGGCCAAAGGGCCTCTTCTGCACTGAGAGATTCTGTGAATCTGTAACATTCCCTTCCAGCTGTGACTTATCCCCCATTCTGAATGTGCCATGTGACCTTGCAGGTGGATGGAGACAGACAGAAGAAAGAGTGCAGTGCACATTACACCAAAATAGCTGTAGGAAAGCTGAGTTGATATTGATCAAAATTATTACTATTAAATTGGTTTAAAAAGTAAGTTGCTTTAATTGTATGCAGTATACATTTTTGCCTATTCCCTTTTCTACCTCTCCCTTCCAGACATTGGGAATAATTTTAACCTTGGGCAATGGTGTAAAACTGATAATAGCGGGCCACCCACTATGTACCCTGCCTGAATTTCCTTTCCAATCAGGTGTCGCCCAATTTACATCATCGTCCAAAGTTAAAATTTTCCCTTTTGTTTCCAAGAGAACCATTCTCACCCTTTGTAAATACCTGTTTGCTTTTTTGGCCTTTTTATTTTCTTATAGAGAAGTGATAAGCCTCTACTGGCTGCTACTCTAGAAATAAAAATGATCTTGAAACCAGTTAGATGTTAAGTATTGCCACTGTTATTAGCCCTAGATCCTACTTATAGCAGCTAGTTGTCAGTCAATGTCAACAAATGCTGGAGCTGGTCAATGACAGTTCCTTGAAATCCTAATGACAATAGCTAGAATGGCTTTTATCTGTCTGCTTTAGCTGAAAATTGCATGTAATGGCCAAACTTGAATAGTTAGACATCACCATCAACAGCTGTTACGTACAATGACTGTAATGTTGCAAAAGCTGTAATGTCATTCACGCAATAAGCACCAGCAAAAAGTCTCAGGATGGCCATAACAGTCAAACTCGCCTTGAAATTGGAACTGAAGTGTTGAAAGGTATTTAAAGCATTTGAAAAACAGGATGAAAGCCTTAGTTTTCTAACTGCATTGGGGCTGTGTACTAATTCTCTGCTGGACTCGGACGCATTATTTCAAATTTCAGCTCCAAGGGACAGCTTCACAGATCATGATCAGAATAGAGGGAAGGGTAAACTAGTTTATGATAGAAGTCCCTTTCTACACCTTTCAAGGTCACTTTCTGATGCCTTTACTAAAGAGATAATGTTGATAGAGTGCTTAGAGACCCTTCAAACCAAGGCATTGTATAACTGCCATTTAATCGGGTAGCATAGCTATGGATGCTCAAATCATACCTTTAAAAAATATTATAACCTGAATTTATTTCCTACCCAAATTTCTCCTGCCAACCTGACCTCAGTCCCTGCAGAGAAGCACAAAATATTGGTTTGAGTGCCACTGGCTCCTGTTTTTGTTTTAAAAGATGGATCTTCCCAGCCACTGGCCTTAACAAATCCATTAAGTTGCAAGACCTGCATGTCTTCAAAAGCAATTGGCACTCTGGTAGGTCAGTACAAGGGTAGCTATCTTGAGCCAAGCCTGTGGTAGCTGTGATCCAGATTGTCTAAACTCAAATCCAGACAGTTTATGTGAAAGCTTCTATCTGGATATAATGAGTCAGTTGGCTCTTCCTGTCTAATTCAACACCTTACAAGTCCAATTTTTAGAGTAACTTAATAAAAAATGTAGAAGGACTGAATTCAATTCAAAGCAAATATGAAGGGCTAGGTAATCTACCTGCCAGTTTGAATTCCAAAGGTAGGATCCTGGGCAATCCAGTGTTGCAGTAACTGAGGCATCTGAGATACATCTCGCTGTCCCTCCTTTGCAGTTCATGCACTTTTCCTGAATGTATTCAATCCCAGCTTCATTTGATAGCTGAGTTAAGTGTTTTGATAAATATACAATTTTGAAAATTGTAATCAAATCACCAAGTAACAAGTACAGACTTACAGGAAAACCAAAGCAACATCAATGCTGATGTGAATGGTGGTGTGATAAGCATTTGCAGGTGTGCACCCTCTATTTGCGTACCTGGCATTCATTTCAACTTAGATTTGCATGCAGGGTTTCATATTTCACAAATAATTCTCGAAATGCATGTTTAGGCAGCCTTCCTATTTAATTATTCCAGCAGACACCTAAATGATCTTTTTGACACCATTTTTAATGCATTTACTGTATAGGCTTTATCTTGAGTAGTGAAACAGTTAAGTTGCATGATACTTTGTGATGACTATAACAGAGAGGGTAAATAGCTTTAATGCTTTTAAATCTGAAATTCTTCTGCACTACACAGCTCATCCCAAACTGCCAGTGGGGTGCCAATTTGTTGGATGAGAAGTTATGTACCAGTTGCTTCTTGGAAATGTGCCTAATTTCTAAAAGTTGAACAAACATGGATCCTGTTTTCACCATAAATCAATTCAATAAATACTCAGGGTTTTAATCCACAGAATCAGGTTGGATTAAAAGGCGCTGGAAAACCTCAGACTGATAATTTGATAGCATCTAAACTTGAGTGCTTTGGGGAAAATTAACAATTTTTTTCCCTCTCAATACATTCCTATGTATTCATACTGTTCTCATCAGAAAAGAATGTGGGACAGTCTGGAGAATTATCCATTAGTGCTGCTTTTTAGTAAATAAACCTTAAGTGCTTAAGAGGTTTTAATATTCTTTCCATCCCCTAACCCCCTAGCCAGTTTTGTTCTGATTATCTGATTTAAAACAAAAGATAGCTAAAGCACCCCAGACACCAAAGCATGTGATTATTGATCAAGATCAGCTTTGAGTTTGCCACTTTTCCAAGTCCTGTTGTTAGGTTACTGACCTGAAACATTAACTCTGTTTCTCTCTCCACAGACGCTGCCAGATTTGCTGAGCGTTTCCAGCATTTTCTGTTTTTATTTCAGCTTTGAGTTTGCCTCCTTGTCAGGGGCACAATGCGATGCAGCTAAAATTTAAATAAGCTTATTCTCCTCTCTCTCCTCCCCCACCCTATTGTGTAAAATGGAGACTTGAATCACATTCTCATTTTGGTGAGGGAATAGGAATATTAGTAGCTGTGATTTGATGGGAAGACATTATCTAATTTCTACCAAACAAGGCTTTATTTTCTTTACTGTTTAATTTTTCTTGACTTTTACTGAGGAAAGGGTCCATGAGCATCAGCACCTTTTCCAAATGGCAATACAGTAGTTCACATATGAGCCTAAATCAATGTGTTGGCAAACTGTTGTACTAGGGAAGGCATTTCACTATCAACATCCTGGGGGTTACCATTGACCAGAAACTGAACTGGACTGGCCATATAAATACTGTGGCTACAAGAGCAGGACAGAGGCTGGGAATGCTGTGCAGAGTAACTCACCTCCTGACTGCCCAAAGCCTGCCTGTCATCTACAAGACTCAAATCAGGACTGTGATGGAATACTCTCCACTTTCCTGGATGAGTACAGCTCCAACAACACTCAAGAAGCTCGACACCATCCAGGACAAAGCAACCCACTTAATTGACACCCCATCCGTCACCTTCAACATTCATTCCCTCCACTGCCGACACACAGTGGCAGCCAGTGTGTCCCATTTACAAGATGCACTGCAGCACCTCACCCAAGGCTCCTTCGATAGCAACTTCCAAACTCGTGACCTCTACCACCTAAAAGGACAAGGACATCAGATGCATGGGAACACCATCGCATGCAAGTTCCCCTGCAAGCCACATGCCTTCCTGACTTGAAGCTATATTGTCGTTCCATCACTGTCACTGGGTGAAACCCTGGAACTCCCTTCATAATAACACTGTAGGAGTACCTATGTCACATAGACTGCAGCAGTTCAAGATGGTGCTCACCACCACCATCTCTAGGGCACTTAAGGATGGGCAGTAAATGCTGGCCTAACCAGCAATGTCCACATCCCGTGAGCGAAGAAAGAATTATGGTCAAGCACAATTTTGCCCAAAACCAACATATACAGGAGCACATTGTCCAGCAGGAGTCACTGGATGGCAATTTGTAGTGACAAATCTGGTTGTATTTCTCCCCGCACACTGCCCCCCCCCAACTCCCATCCAATCTAAATGGAGAGGCTAATTGTAAGTCTCTCAACAACCACCAGGCTGAGACCAACTCATTCAGCACTGATCAGAAGATGAAGTTTCAGTGTAAACAAACAGAAAATTACTGCAGATACTAAAAATCTGAGAACAAAACAGCAATAAAGTCTAAATATGCACGTCAAGCAGCATCTTTGGAGAAGCAGATGCAGTCAGTTGATGTTTCGGGTCTGGCTGAGTCCTGAGGAAGGGTGTTAAAACTTTAAGGTCAAGCAATACCTCAGTTTTAAAATTCTCATTCTTGTTCATAATGATTATAAGACGTAGAAGCAGAAGTAGGCCATTCGGCCCATTCAAAGAGATCATGACTAATCTGATAACCCTCAACTCTACTTTCCTGCCTTTTCCCCATAACCCTTGATTCCTTCAGCAGGTCTGACAGCATCTGTGGAGAGGAAGACAGAGCCAACACCCCGAGTCCATATGACACCCCATCAGAATCTTCATCTGTTCTGATGAAGAGTCATATGGACCCAAAATGCCAACTGTCCTTCCCCTCTCAGATATTGTCAGACCTGCCAAGTTTTTCCAGCTGTTCCTGTTTTTGTTTGATTTCCAGTATCAGCAGTATTTTGCTTTTACCCTTCATTCCCGTACTGATTAAAAATCTATTTACCTCAGCCTTGAATATACTTAACAACCCAGCCTCTACAGCCCACTGCAATAAAGAATTCTACAGATTCACTGCCCTCTTGAGAGAAGAAATTCCTCCTCATCTCTGTCTTAAATGGGTGACCCCTTACTCTGAGATTATGCCCTCTGGTCCTAGACACCCCACAAGGGGAAACAACCTCTCAGCATCTATACTGTCAAGCCCCCTAAGAGTCTTATTTGTTTCAATGAGGTCGTCTCTTATTCTTCTAAATTCCAATGAGTACAGGCCCAACCTACTCAGCCTCTCCTCATAAGAAAATCCCTCCATACCCGAGATCAACCTAGTGAACTTTCTCTGGACTGCCTGCAATGCCAGTAGATCTTTCCTTAAATAAGGGGACCAAAACTGTTCATAGTATTTTAGGTGTGGTCTAACTAGTCCTTTGTTTAGTTTTAATAAGACTTCCTTATTTTTATACTCCATTCCCTTTGAAATGAAGGCCATCATTCCATTTTCCTTCCCTCGTACCTGCTGAACTTGTATGCTAGCTTTTCTTGATTTATGCTGTGCTGTGACTCTGTGCTGCAGCTTTCTGTAGTCTTTCTCCATTCAAATAATATCCAGCTCCTCTCCTTTTCCTGCCAAAATGCATAACCTCACATTTTCCCACATTATATTCCATCTGCCAAGTTTTTTTCAAATTCTTTCATGCACTCTCCCCTCCCTATCTCCAATCTCCTTCAGCCTTACTGCCCCACCATAGCTTTCTGTATTCTGATATTTCTGGACTCTTTACCATTCCCGATTTCAAACACTGCACTTTTGGCAGCAGTCCTTTTAGCTGGCTAAGCCCTAAGCTCTGGAATTTGCTCCCTATATCTCTCCACATCTCTTTCCTCCTTTAAGATGCTCCTTAAAACCTACCTCTTTAACTCAGCCTTTGATCATCTGGCCTAATATCGCCTCCTATGGCTAGGTGTCAGATTTTGTCACACTACACAATACTCTTGTAAAGCACCTTGGGATGTTTTATAACAGTAATGGTGCTATATAAATTCAAGTTTTTGTTGGCTGAAGTTGATCGTCTGATCACCGCATGCTGCTTTCAGGGGAACTAAAGATTTTAGTTTCATGGAAGGAAATTGAATTTCACAGTTTTACCCAGGATGATATGAACTCTCTGTTATTAATAACATAAACTACCAAATCAACAATTGTTTTTGTCTACAAAGTACTGAATTATTGGTCACTGTTCAATTTATATGGACTCACCAATTGCAAATTGCAAATCATTTGACAACTGAATCACTTTGGATTTATCCTGCACTAAATGGTGACAGATGAAACTGAGAAAGATCTGAAGAGAGGGAGTGCCTATTTCATTTGAGACCACACTAAATTGATCTTTTATGTAAAAACAAAGATAATCCTTTGGTCTTCCTCTTCAAATGCCAAGTTAGTTATAGGTCTAAAAGAAAACATGTTATTACTTACAATGGAAGGAGCCAAGTCTGAACAACCTGTAAGGGAATAGTTTTGGCAATAAGTTGGATTCTTGCCTTTTCCTGCCCGTCTCTTAACAATGTGCAATTCCAAAGTGAAAATGTGCCTTTTAGAGTATTTAACTGTAGCCTGAAAGTTCCCACTGAAATAAATTTTTAGAGGCTTAGTATGGTTCCAGCTGTTTAGTAAGGCTATTTATTTAGCTTGTAATTCATCCAGCCCCAAAAATATACCACATAATGATGGGAAATCACAACTCATTGCTGAGTATCATTAAAAAAAAGGAGGGGAAAAATTGTTTAATTTTTTTCTTGTCTTGATCATTTATTGCACTTTCCGGACCTATCCATGCATTGAGGCATAAGCCTAAATGTAACAGAGGGCCGTACACTATCAGCCCCCACCTTTGAATCTTTCCAAAATCATTATTGGGAGTGGGAAAGTTTTGGCGAGCTCCTCTCCAGACAGGTGATTAAAACCAAACCAAATGGGCACAGAACATGAAATACTGTAATTGGATTCACATTGAGAGAAGATGCTTAAAATACTGCAGTAACAAGAAAAATCTGTTCAGCTAAATTACTGACGTCATTGTGGACATTTTATTATTTCAAAAGAATAAGTTGGTCCCAATTTTTTTAAAACAAAACTGCCTTTAGTTAGTTTTATAGAAACCATTTTTTTATAGCATAACAACGTTCAAAAAAACTTAAGCTAGCTATCCAGTAATTTAATGTGCAATTGAGCAATATAGCAGCTGCTTACTCTAATATTGCTTACATTTGCTTCCTATAATCAGTTCTTGAAGTTGACAATTTTATAGCATTTACCATTAAAATTTACAAGCAAAGATTTGGGGAGAGAAAGTAAAATTTTATGGGCTTCTGGAAATCCAGGTGTTGGAAACAATTGTGTGAGTTGGTGAGGTGGGTGTGGCAGAGTGGTTGCAGACTTTCTCATGGTGAAAATCTGCACTGTCCTGTTCTTAGGAAAGTGGAAGAATGCCATGTGACTCAAGTAGGGAAACCTTAGTAATCCTGGGGGGGAGAATTTTGTCTTCATTGTCTGGGCACCTGGCGGAAAGGATCAAAGAAATGAAAATTGGCCAGATTACCACTCGGTGGTAAAGACTAGCGTCCACTCATAATCAGAAGGAACTGTGCTGGTTGTGGATCACAATGACATTTATCACTCTTCTCCCTTCAAAGTTCGCTTTGTTCTCCTGCTGAACTTTTGTCAGTTTAGCGGTTAAACTGATTTAACAGTTAAACTGATGTCATAAGTGGGGATGTTCGCTGATGATTGCACAACGTTCACCATTCGGGACTCCCCAGATACTGAAGCAGTCCATGTCCAAATGCAGCAAGACCTGGACAATATCCAGGCTTGGGCTAACAAGTGGCAAGTAACATTCACACCACACAAGTACCAGGGAATGACAATCCCCAGCAAGAGAGAATCCAACCATTGCCCCTTGATGTTCAATGGCGTTACCATCACTGAATCCCCCACTATCAACATCCTGGGGGGTTACCATCGACCAGAAATTGAACTGGACTAGCCATATAAATACTGTGGCTACAAGAGCAGGTCAGAGGCTAGGAATCGTGCGACAAATAACTCACCTCATTAACTCCCCAAAGCCTGCCCACCATCTACAAGGCACAGGTCAGGAGTGTGATGGAATACTCCCCACTTGCCTGGATGAGTGCAGTTCGCACAACACTCAAGAAGCTGGACACCATCCAGGACAAAGCAGCCCGCTTGATTGGCACCACATCCACAAATATTCACTCCCTCCACTCCTGCTGCACATTAGCAGCAACATGTACCATCTACAAGCTGCACTGCAGGAATTCACCAAGGCTCCTTGGAGAGCACCTTCCAAACCCACGACCACTATCACCTAGAAGGACAAGGGCATCAGATAGATTCCCCTCCAAGCCACTCACCATCCTGATTTGGAAGTATATCGTCGTTCCTTCACTGTCACTAAGTCAAAATCCTAGAATTCCCTTCTTAACAGCACTGTGGGTGTACCTACACCACATGGACTGCAGTGGTTCAAGAAAGCAGCTCTCCACCACCTTCTCAAGGGCAAACAGGGATGGGCAATAAATGCTGGCCCAGCCAGCAAAACCCACATCCCATGAATGAATATTAAAAACAATTTTAGTTGTTATTCTGACCACACTTTGCCACTTTGTGTGTTGCCCAGTTTTCCTTTCTTCTCTCCTAAAGTCATTGACTCGTGCTGTGCTATGAATCCATAGGTGCCAACTATCCTTTGCTACTTTACTCAACTTGTGTCAGGCAGCAGTATTTGACCACTTTGGACATCATGATTGAGCCAATCCTGCTGTTTTTGCCAAAGCCTGCATTCATGCAATCTGTAAGAGGGAAAAAGAAGCTAATTTCTGAACCCCACCCCCACTTCCTAGCCAGGAGCATTGAGACAAATTTTAGCAACCTTCAATCACCCCTGCTTATATCAGCAGTATAGACATGGATCAATCCTGGGACCTTCCTGGCCTGTATGACTCAGATATGCAAAGGAAGCTATATACAACTTCTCCATTAGGAGCATATGTTGATTTCATTTTATGCAAAGGTTTTTTTTGAAACAGTGTTTTTTAGTTTATTCAAGAGATTATGCTAATTAATGTGTCATGAAGCCTCAAGCATTTAAGAGCTTTTTCCATGATCTAGAAAATAATCAAAGTCAAATTGAGGAATAGTCCAAATTAACTCAATTCATTCCAATTCCTCAAATCTGGATGAGGTCAGATTGTCTGTTCAATTTGTTGTTGATTCTATGGCCAATTTTTTAAGTTACTAAGCAAGTTATTGTGAGAACAAAGTCCTTCAAGTGTAAGCAACACATAATGGATGGTAAGAACATAAGAAATAGGATCAGGAGTAGGCCATTTGACCCCTCGAGCCTGCTCTGCCATTCAATAAGAACATGGCTGATCTGTTTGTGTTTTGAATTCCACATTCCCATCTATCCCGATAACCTTTGATTTCCTTGCTTAACAAGAATCTAACTACCTCTGCCTTAAAAATATTCAATGGCTCTGCCTTCTGAGGCAGAGAGTTCTAAAGTCTCACAACCCTCTGAGAGAAAAAAATTCTCCTCATCTCTGTTCTAAAAGGGCAACACCTAATTTTAAAACAGTGCCCCCTAGTTCTGGACTTAGCCGCAAAAGGAAACATCCTTTCCACATCCACCTTGTCAAGACCATTCAGGATCTTGTATACTTCAATCAAATCACCCCTCACTCTTCTAAACTCCAGTGGAAACAAGCCCAGTCTGTCCAACCTTTCCTCATTCCAGGTATCAATCTAATAAACCTCTTCTGAACTGCCTGCAGTGCATTTCCATCCTTCCTTAAATAAGGAGATCAAAACTGCACACAGTATTCGAGATGTGGTCTCACCAATGCCTTGTATAACTGATGCATAACATCCTTACTTTTATGTTCAGTTCCTTTTGTAAAGACCCATTTATGCATACTCTCTGTTTTCTGCCAGCCAGTCAATCTTCTATACACCACAGTAAACTTTGCACACTGACTTACAAATTCATTTTAACCTTATGACTGTACTTCTGTAATATTATTTGTCACTTTACTGATTAAATGATTTCCTTGATATTTATTCTGGAATTATGGATGGAGATCATTAATTCTTCTAGAGTCAGAATTTGCTATGAACATTAGTAACTGGGCAGGACCTCCCTAAAGAGGGAGACTAGATACAATAAGGTAATGTTATATTATTGCTTAATGTAACACAGAGGTATTCCTACAGACAAATGGCTATTATCTTAAGTACTAAATTTTTCCAACACTGGAAAAATAGTTCATATTGTGCAAATGTAAGTCTAATTGAGACTGAAAATATAGAATAAAAGTTAAAAAGTTTGTTGGAAAAGCTCAGTAGGTCTAACAACATCTGTGGAGAGAAAGACAGAGTTAACGTTTTGAGTCTGTCTCAGAGTCTCCAGACTGAAGAAGAGTCATACGGACTGGAAACATTAACTCTGTCTTTCTCGCCACAGATGTTGTTAGAACTGTGCTTTTCCAGCATTTTCTGTTTTTGTTTCAGGTTTCCAGCGTCCGCAGTATTTTGCTTTGATATTAAAACTTTTTTTGCTTGCCTAACTCAATTTAAAATGATACCAAAATAAATTAATGGATACTTCTTCAGAACCTAGTTGTGCTATCCAGCAAAGATTAATTCCTGGTTCACTCCTGTATAGCAAGGATGTTATATTAGTACAAATCCACCTGTTAAAAAAAAATGCATTTGCAATTCGACCTACATTGTACACATTTGGTGCAGTTGTTTACTAATAGCTGCAGTAACATGGGCAACACTTGAAATAAGACATCTGCTCTTCAAGCCAGTATGTTCAAGCACAGAAGCTGTGATTGCTGTATACTCAGAGGGTTAATCCTTTGAGGTCTGCAATAGCATTTCTGCCTGAAAATGAAAAATATCCTTTATATAACCTCGTTATATCTCACTAGTGACAGTGAGTTACAGCATTTCTTTCATGAATGTGAAAGACCCATAACTCATGAATGCTGCAGGGGCAAGAGAGTTATGGTGGTCTTTTACACGTAAAGAAATGACTGGAAGTTCCTGTCGCTGCTGAGGTGTTTACTGGCTGCAAGGTTTTAGTTAGAAACTTGAGCTGTTTTTGTTAATGATTTCTGAAACACCATTCGCAGGCTTAGTTATGAGTTGTTTCTCACATCTGAAATATTGTTCTCATGAAAGCTAGCATTTTCCACTTCAGTCCTGCTGGCAAACAGCGGGAGCATATATTAGGGTAACTCCTTGCCCCAGCCCATGATTTTCAGGCCATTAATTTTTATTGTTTAAACGAACACCATGGGTTGGAATGTGCACAGTTTCCCAAGGCTCATTCTGGGAGTGAAGGAGTGCAACATATCAGTTGGCCTATCCATTGCATCCAAAGTGTAATTTTTCTTCCACAACTTCTATGGAGATTATTGAGAAAAGTCTGTTGATCCAAACTGTATGTTGGTCCTTTTAAAATTTCTGTAGTTGTGTTTTATTTAGCATAAAAATTCTTCATTGACTTTGGCAAATGTTAATAATCCAAACTGCACTTTGGAATAGGAGACAATGATGATTGAGAGATCCTGAAGTGAGCTAAGGCCATAAGACGTAGGAGCATAAGTTGGCCATTCAGCCCATTGAGTCTGCTCTGCCAATCAATGAGATCATGGCTGATCTGATAATCCTCAACTCCACTTTCCTGCCTTTTCCCCATAATCCTTGATCCCCTTACTGATTAAAAATCTGTCTATCTCAGCCTTGAATGTGCTTAACGATCCAGTCTCTTTTGCCCTCTGCGGTGAAGAATTCCTCAGATTGATTACCCTCTGAGAGAAGAAATTCCTCCTCATCTCTGCCTTAAATGGGCGACCCCTTACTCTGAGATACTGCCCTCTGGTCCTAGACTCTCCCACAATGGGAAACAACCTCTCAGCATCTATCCTATCAGGCCCCCAAAGAATCTTATGTTTCAATAAGGTCACCTCGCATTCTTCTGAATTCCAATGAATACAGGCCCAACCTACTCAACCTCTCCTCATAAGAAAATCCCTTCATACCCGGGATCAACCTAGTGAACCTTCTCTGAACTGCCTGCAATGCCAGTGTATCTTTCCTTAGATAAGGGGACCAAACTTGTTCACAGTATTCTAGGTTTGGTTTAACTAGTGCCTTGTAACCTATATTTTGATGTTTTAAACCGAGAATTGTACTTTCAAACAAAAAGAGCAAATATAACAACAGTTATATGAAGCTCATTTGTACTCAACTGTACAAAAAAGTGAAATACTTATACTTAACTACACGGTGCTTATCTTATTCTTAAGACCATAAAACATAGGAGCAGAAATTAGGCCCTTCGGCCCATCGAGTCTGCTCCGCCATTCAATCATGGCTGATAAGTTTCTCAACCCCATTCGCCCACCTTCTCCCCGTAACCTTTGATCCCCTTACCAATCAAGATCCTATCTATCTCAGTCTTAAATACACTCAATGATCTGGCCTCCACAACCTTCTGTGGCTATGAATTCTGTAGATTCACCAGTCTCTGGGTAAAGAAGTTTCTCCTCATCTCTATTCTAAAAGGTCTTCCCTTTACTCTGAGGCTGTGCCCTCGGGTCCTAGCCTCTTCTACTAATGGAAACATCTTCCCCACGTCCATTCTATCCAGGCCTTTCAATATTCTGTAAGTTTCAATCAGATCCCTCCCTCATCCTTCTAAACTCCATCGAGTATAGACCCAGAGTCCTCAAACGTTCCTCCTATGTTAAGCCTTTCATTCCTGGGATCGTTCTCGTGAACCTCCTCTGGACCCTCTCCAAGGCCAGAACATCCTTCCTGAGATACGGGGCCCAAAATTGCTCAGAATATTCTAAATGTGGTCTGACCAGAGCCTTATAAAGCCTCAGCAGCACATCACTTTTATATTCTAGTCTTCTTGAAATAAATGCCAACATTGCATTTGCCTTCCTAACTATTGACTCAACCTGCAAGTTAACCTTAAGAGAATCCTGGACTAGGACTCCCAAGTCCCTTTGCACTCCAGATTTCTGAATTCTCTCCCCATTTAGAAAATAGTCTATGCCTCTATTCTTCCTACCAAAGTGCATGACCTCACTCTTCCCCACGTTGTATTCCATCTGCCACTTCTTTGCCCATTCTCCAACCTGTCCAAATCCTTCTGCAGCCTCCCCACCTCCTCAATACTATCTGTCCCTCCACCTATCTTTGTATCATCTGCAAACTTAGCCAGGGTGCCCTCAGCTCCTTCATCTAGATCATTAATGTATAAAGTGAAAAGTTGTGGTCCCAACACTGACCCCTGCGGAACTCCACTAGTCACCGGCCACCATCCTGAGAAGGACCCCCTTATCCCCACTCTTTGCCTCTTGCCAGACAGCCAATCTTCTATCCATGCTAGTACCTTGCCTCTAACACCATGGGCTCTTATCTTTACTGAGCAGCCTCCTGTGCGGCACCTTGTCAAAGGCCTTCTGGAAGTCCAAGTAGATAACATCCACTGGCTCTCCTTTGTGTAATCTACTCGTTATCCCCTCAAAGAATTGTAACAGATTTGTCCGGCATGACCTCCCCTTGATGAAACCATGCTGACTTTGCCCTATTTTACCAAGCACTTCCAAGTATTCTGAAATCTCATCCTTAATAATGGACTCTAAAATCTTACCAACGACCGAGGTCAGGCTAATCGGCCTGTAATTTCCTGTCTTTTGCCTCACTCCCTTCTTAAACAGGGGGGTTACATTAGTGATTTTCTAGTCCTCTGGGACCCTCCCTGACTCGAGTGATTCCTGAAAGATCACCACAAATGCCTCCACTATCGCTTCAGCTATCTCCTTCAGAACTTTGGGGTGTAATCCATCTGGTCCAGGTGATATATCCACCTTCAGACCTTTCAGTTTTCCTAGCACCTTCTCCTTGGTTAAGGCCACCATACTCACCTCTGCCCCCCTACTCTCTTGAACTTTGGGGATGTTACTTGTGTCTTCCACCATGAAGACTGACGCAAAGTACCTATTCAGTTCCTCCGCCATTGTATGCTTTCTCTTTAGCTTTTATGCTGTCCCTGACTTCCCTTGTCAACCATGGTTGCCTCCTCCTCCCTTTAGTATGCTTCTTCCTAGGGATGAATTTTTGCTGTGTCTCCCAAATTACTCCCAGAAACTCCTGCCATTGCTGTTCCACTGTCTTTCCTGCAAGGCTCATCTCCCAGTCAATTCTGGCCAGTTCCTCCCTCATGCCTCTGTAGTTGCCTTTATTCACCTGTCATACCGTTACATCTGATTCCAGCTTTTTCTTCTCAAATTGCAGGGTAAATTCTATTATATTATGGTCACTTCCTCCTAAGGGTTCCTTCACCTTAAGCTCCCTTATCAAATCTGCCTCATTACACATCACTAAATCTAGAATTGCCTGTTCCCTAGTGGGCTGCACCACAAGCTGCTCCAAAAAGCCATCTCATAGACATTCCACAAATTCCTTTTCTTGGGATCCACTACCAACCTGACTTTCCCAGTCTACCTGCATAATGAAATCCCCCATGATCACTGTAACCTTGCCTTTCTTACACACCTTTTCTATCTCCTGGTGTATTTTGTGCCCCACATCCTGACTACTGTTCGGAGGCCTGTACATAACTTCCATTATGGTTTTTTTACCTTTGCAGTTCCTCAACTCTACCCACACAGATTCTACATCATCCGACCCTATGTCATTTCTTGCTATCGATTTAATTTCATTTCTTATGAACAAAGCAACCCCACCCCCTCTGCCAACCTGCCTATCTTTGCGATAGGATGTATATCCTTGGATATTTATCTCCCATTCCTGATCCCCTTGCAGCCATGTCTCCGTGATGCCCTCCACATCATAGCTGCCAATTTCATTCTGTGCCACAAGCTCATTTACCTTATTTCGTATACTGCGTGCATTCAGATACAACACCTTCAGTCCTGTATTTCCCGTTGCCTTTCTCATTGTCGTCCCTTTATCTGATGTGCTTGAAGTTAGATTCCTAGCCCTTCCCAAACATTCTGTCCTATTTTGTGTTCTGGAGACTTTAATAGCCTCTCCTGGGCTCTCCTTTCTTTTCAGTTTTTTCATAATTTTCCATGAAGTTGAATCCACCCCCCCACATGCTAACCTGCTGCTTTGTTTCCCATTAGTCATACTTCTTGGAGTTTTACCCTTCCCTCACCCCCCCACTTTCTAGTTTATTCTTGTGCTATATTCATAGAAATGTAATTAGAATGAATAACCATGCTGTAGAAAATCTGGTTTGGTTCATTTCTATAATTCCCTTACTAATACAGCTGTTGTGCACATGAAAGCTTCTTGACATTATAGGTAACTGCTAATTATGCATGATTCTGCAATACTTCATTGCAACTCTGAGACTAAGCTGGACATTCACTAATTGCTAATATGACTTTACATGTTCATTTGGCTAATAATCTAGAGAATAGATACCCTGGCACTGTATTTAATGGGCTGGCTGATGAATTTCAAAGTTGGCTAATAAATTTTGTGATAAGTTAATATTTATGGGTAGTATTAAGAAAAAGATCCAGCTTTCTCTTTCCAATCCTCCTTTCAATACATCAGATGCATCAACAAGCAAATATTAGTAGAGTATCATTGATTATAGAAATTATTGCTGTTGATTAAAATAGTATAATTAATAAGTTTTATTTAATTCTTCTTGGGATGTGGACAACTCTAGTCAAGTTTATTGAGAAATTAGCGGTGATCATTCTGTTCTGTAGTGACAGTTGCACCACTTCAGAGTGGTTTAAGTGTCAATTAATAATTATGGGTTTGTAGGCCCGATCTGGTTAGTGAAGTTGTTTGGATTTTTTATGATGATTTTGATCATTTTTCCTAGTGCTAGCTTGTAATTACGAAATTTATTGAATTCGGTTTCACAACCTGCCATGGTGGGATTTAGGCTCATGTCTTCTTGAGTGCTAGTCTATTATCATAACCGCACTTCACTAATAGTGAAACCTTTTTTTCTGCTGCCCAGTGCCAAGTCAATGTTTCAAAAAAGCATTATACAAATTTATAACTTGTCTTTGATAATTATGTACTGTGGCAAGTTTTGAAACTTTTTTGTGTGAAATTGCTACCTTTCAAATTAGTCTTTAAATCGAGATCCACATAACTTGATCATTGAGTCTTTAAGGACTAAAAGACATTTTGAGATTTAGGCTACAAATTTTAATGTAATATGTGCGTAATTCAGTTTTCTGCCTCCCCTGATATCTTAGTGGATAAATGGACCAATGTTGTGGTACTGAGCCATCATTCCTATTATATACTGACTTAGCTGATGATCTCTAGGGCAAGAGTTAGGCACTGCAGTTGACCTCCGCACCCTGGGCTAGGGAGGCAAAACCCAGGCCAGGATTCCAAATCCAAGTTGTTCTCCAGTGAACCTGGACAGAAGTGGATGTGTTTATAGATACTGGGATAGGACATGTGAAGAACCCCTTAGCTGATTAGCATCTTGCATCTGATAAATGTCCATTAATGTGAGGTAGCAGCTAATCCCTGTGAACAAGTAAAGATCAACCTCTAATGCCCCCTACCCTACTCCACTCTGTGATCAGATAACCTATCAAAGATCACCCAGAAGAAGAATGGCCCCCTGAAACAAGGTCGTGGAGGACAACCACTGTCTTTGAATTTGTATTGAATGCTTCTGGAGGAGGGCAGTCCTTGCTGTACTCTTGCAACAAGGAAGCTCTCCATAACCTGCCCTGATGTTTATGCTTTTGCTGTTTTTCCTCTGTGCCCCCTTCACCAATATTCTATCTATGGTCTTGGCCTTGGGGCCAACCAAGCGTCTATTTTTACTCAGACCCCATATTTCTGCAATTTCATTGACAGGATTGCCAAAAAAATTTTGTTACTGGAACATTTGAGCAGTTGTAACTTACATGACTCAGGTTGGAGTACATGATGAGAAGTGACCTTTTCAGTATGACTGTAGATTTGAAAAAATCTTATAATTTGATTTCCAGAAGAACATTTTTCACAGTATTATTGAAAACTCAATAAATTTGATCTCCCAAGGCTGATACCCACAATCCCCTTGGGATGGAGGCAGATATGATGGCAATGTAAGGCCTTCTTATTTTAGCAGAGCTTTTTAATTGGTATGTGGTCTACATCCCAAATTGAATATTAAGAGCACAAATGAAGGTTAACGCCTTAGTAGTATTGGTTATCCTCAGCTGGAAATGAGTTAGAGAATCTGCAGCTCTCTGTTGCAGTCAACTGGAGTATTTATGCAAATAGTACAGTTTTCATTTTGTCATATGGATACTGAGAATTTTCCAAAGTGCTGTTAAAATAAATGTGCAGTGTTGA
This sequence comes from Carcharodon carcharias, assembly GCF_017639515.1. Taxonomy (NCBI): domain Eukaryota; kingdom Metazoa; phylum Chordata; class Chondrichthyes; order Lamniformes; family Lamnidae; genus Carcharodon; species Carcharodon carcharias. The sequence goes on from NC_054479.1 coordinate 8,619,300, forward strand.
AGATATTGGGGGGAAAAGCATAATTAAGAGTTGATTGAAGTTCTTTAGACATGTAACTTGAAGGTGGCATTAAGCATGTTATCCTTATTCTGCATAGTGTGGTACTTCACTAAGCAGCCATAATATCTGTAGGATACTCTGAGAAAGAGAAATTGTTTGAAAGCATCACTTTTTCACCTTTCACCCTTTCCCTTTGAACAGTATAAGTTGTCTGCAGTTCAAATAAGTGCTTTGCACACATTGTTCATGAACCAGCTTGACTGTGACCAATTCACCATATCGTGAATGGCCTTTAGTGAAGCTCTGTGTAATTCCATGGAAAGGAAAGCTTTTAATATTTAAACTGGTTTAATTTGCCTAATTTGTAAAGTTAAATATGCACCCACTGGGTTTTAAACTGTCATAGTTCAAAAGTTCTGGATGAATTTCTGTCTTTTTCTAAATGCAGCTTTTTCTTCAGTGCCTGAAGATTTTAATAGTTGTAGGATTTCAACTAATCTCCAGACCTGTGAGGTTTTGAAGGAAATTTTTATCTTTAACAACTTACTGTCAGCCATTTGGAGCTAGAAGCCTTCAGATGTGAAATCATTAACACTACTGTAGGCGTTTATCTGCATAATGCATTCTGACATTTTTGTCTTCATGCAAGACTATGTGCATAATGGTACGTGCAAATGCTGTCATATCTCTTTATATAAATGCTGAACGGCTTCCCTTCACCTCATTTCCTATAAGCTTAATCTTCTATTTGGGAGAGTGAACAGTAACACATTCTTCTTCAGGTTTCCACATCTGTTGTGCTCTGGATGAAATTACAGGAGGTGAATCTCCAAGAAATTAGATTGATAATGTTTGGTTTTTCTCACATTTCTCAGCCTGCCCAGTGACTTAATTGAGAACTATTAAAGTTTCAGTAGTAGATGATTAGATTTCTGCCCAGAGCGTGTAAGGTTAGAATCATAGAGGGTTGCTGCGAGGGCCACTCAGCCTGTTGCGTACGTACAAGCTCTCTGTAAGAGCAACTCAGCTAGTCCCACTCCCCTGTCTTTTACCCGTAGCCCTACAATTTCTTTTCTCTTCAGATAATTACCAGTCTCCTTTGAAAGCTATGATTGAATCTTCTGCCACCACACTCTGAGGCAGCGCATTCCAGATTCAAACCACTCACTGCATAATAAATGTTTCTTCATGTAGCTTTTGGTTCTTTTGCCATTCACTTTAAATTGGTTCTCAACCCTTCCACCAACTGGAAGTTACTCACTATCTACTCTACCTACACCCCAAATGATTTTGAACACCTCTATAGAATCTCCTCTCAAGCTTTTCTAAGGAGAACAGCACCAGCTTCTCCAATCTATCCACATAACTGAAATTTATCACCCTTGGAATAATTCCTTGTAAATCTCATTTTCACCCTCTCGAATAAGTTCACATCCTTTCCAAGGTGTGGTGTGGAGAATTTGTCACACTACTCCAGTTGAGACTAAATCAATGTTTTATAAAGGTTCAGCATAACTTACTTGCTTTTATATTCCATGCCTCCATATGTAAAGCCCAGGATACCATGTGTTTTATGAATCTGCCATGTCAACTTCACTGATTTGTGCACATAAACCCCCGGTGTCTCTGCTCCTGCATCTCCTCCACAATTGTATCCTTTATTTTATGTTGCCTCTCCTTATTCTTCCTACCAAAATGTATGCATTAAATTTCATCTGCCACATATACCCACCCATTCCACCAGCCTGTCAATGTCCTCTTGAAGTCTATCCTTCTAAGAGTTCACAATACTTCCAAAGTTTTGTGTCAGCCACAATTTTTGAAATTGTGGCCTGTACACCTAAGTCTAGGTCATTAATAAAGATCAAGAAAATCTGTAGTCCTAATACCAATCCCTGGGGAATCTCACCTTCCTCCATTCTGAAAAACAACTTCAAGACTACTTTCTATTACCTGTCACTAAGCCAACTTTGTATCCATGCTGCTACTGTCCCTTTTAGTCCATGGGCTTCAACTTTGCTGACAAGCCTGTTATATGTTGCTTCATCAAACAGCTTTTGGGAGTCCATTTACACAAATCAACCTTGTCAGTCCTCTCTGTTCATCAAACTCAGCATCAGCATCATTTATACTCAACCCCGCTTCATGAGCATGTGTTTGGCTAGGCCATTTACTTAGGATAGAGCATGTAAACAAGTGTGGATGAAATCAAGCAGGCCCAATCCTATCCCATAGAATGATATTTTCTCTTGATTTTTAATCAGCCTCATTATCAGTCCTGTTTAAATTCCAGTTTGGACACAATATAGTGTAATTTGGAGCAGGAAGTCTGGAGTTCGGCCCATTGGTCCTTCTGGCTAAAAGGGAAACCATGGCAGCAATAAGGACTTAATGGATAGAGGAGAATTCTGGTAAAGAAAAATCCTTTGCTAGAGCATGAATGATAGACCAATATATGGTGAGTGCGTACCTTGCTTGATAAATGAGTGGAATCATATTTCAAAATACCGATGATCCCACACTCTGATGGTGAGTCCTAACCGGCTGCGTCCAGTTCATCATTAGTTAACAGTAAAAGAGAAGCATCTGACTTGCTTTGCTGATGCTGGTGACTCTGGGTTCATGTAAGTCCATTAGTCTTCATGAATGGGGAGAAAAATGGAAAATGATGATCACAAGACATCTACCAGAGGCTGTTTGACAAACCTTAAGAAACCTTACACTAAAACCTTTGTATATAATTCCTCACTTACATAAATGAGCCAGTGTTGTAAATAATTAGCCCTCCATATCAAAAGAACTTGAAGTTCATATCCTGAAGGTTGTTCTGTTTGTAATGTCCATGTGATCTGGTTATCCAATGACAATTTTAAAAAGCTTAATCCTTGAACGATAAAGGGATGAAATGTAAGTTTTCTTTCCCAAAATGGATGAAGTAGACTTTTGTAATTCTTCCACATCAGCCACTTCTGTGTCAGCATGTGGTTTCATCTGCAATATTTAAGTGTAATTATAAATAACTTCTTTCATATTTTCTTGCTTGCTCAAATAATTGTCTAGAATGCAATAGCTTAAAGGAAAAAGAATGTAATCAATTAACATGTCTCGGGTATGAAAAAACCAAATGAATAATTGAGTACAGCTGATTTTGATTGCTTTGGCCTGATTGAAACTGATCTGGTTTTGAAAATTGCAATGTAGTGGCTGCCATAGTGGATTTTGTATCACGAGACTTGCGCTATATGTGCATCAAACTTGATGTGTACTATACACTAATCAACATCACATGCCCCTTTTTGATGATGTTCCCAATTAACTGTGGGTTCGGCAGATTTCAGATGTTAGGCTGAAGGTTTTCTGTGATGTGGGATTTCTGTATAATCATTACCAAAAAAAACTTAGCGAAACATTTGAGCTGAGTGAAAATTATGCTATATGGATCTCATTTTTAATATAAAATTTTTGGCATATTCAATGTTTTACTTGTGTTGCACCCTTCACAGTATAGTCAGACAAGTTAATTTCATTCAGTCCTGTCTTTAATTTGCTTTCTCACCTTTGTGGACCAAACCAACTAGATCATGTAAAGCCATAGAACAAAGACCTCATTTGATGTCACAGTAATGGCATTGGATTCAAATGTGATCTCACACAAGTGCAATATCTGTTTTTTGGTAAATAAAAGCAAACTCCTCATCAACAAGTTGGCCCAAGCTTGCCTGTTCCCTGTATCTGACATCAGACCAATTGGAGCTTATTTGAGAAAATGTCTGTTGTATATCCAATTAAATAAAATCCACCTTCATAGTTAGTTTGGCATTCTCTGCAACTGTTTTTCCCATGGTGTACAAAGTGGACAGATGCCCTTGTTTTTTAACTATATTGGTGGATTCATGACCAAATATCCTGGCTGTGTTTCTGCTTCACCTAGCCAAGGAGCACCAAGATAAACATCACGGATGGGTTGAAGTTTCAGTTGCTTGTTCCAGTTGCTGGGGTAAAAAGAACCCAAAAGAGTGAGATGGAAAAATTAGAATCTGAACAAGGTTTATTTTAATGGCTGTCCTTCACCATCAAAGACACTAAATCATGTTGAGGAACAGTTCAGGTGGATCCTCAGTTACTTCAACAAAGTGGCTAATCTTTCATAGTTGAATCTAGACAACAAATGCCAGTGAGTTACTTTATCACAGCCTCATTCCTCACGGCATTCACACTTTGCACTGGTTAGTGAGCAACAGCAGGATCCCTGGCTGATGTTTCCCTTTCTTTGCCAAATGTTTTTTTATTCGTTCATGGGGTGTGGGTGTCGCTGGCTAGGCTAGCATTCCTCTAACATTTAAGAATCAAACACATTGCTGTGGGTCTGGAGTCACATGTAGACCAGGTAAAGATGGCAGATTTCTTTCCCTCAAGGACTTTAATGAACCAGATGGGTTTTTATGACAATCGGCAATAGTTTTGTGGTGATCATCAGATTTTTAATTCCAGATTTTTATTGAATTCAAATTTCACCATCTGCTGTGGTGGGATTCAAGCCCCAGTCCCCAGAACATTACCCTAGCTCTTTGGAATATGAGTCCAGTGACAATACCACTATGCCATCGCTTCTCCATCAACTTGCATTTATTTAGCCTTCTCTATGTTGACAAACTGAGTGTTTTAGAGAGAGGAGAATGGGTATTCATTGGGAGGAAAGAACGAGTGGAACGGAATCAGGAGATGGGGTTGAAAGAGCTTTTGAAGAGCTAAGTTTAAAAAGGCTTACAGGAGCAGGCAGGAAGGAGGTAAGACAGAGATGATTTTAGGAGAGTATTCCAGAGTGCAAGAATATGTGACCTCATGTAGCCCTTGCAGAGGCCAGTTAGAGCAAGCCTCTGTTCTCCTAACTGAGATTAGCTAACAACGGAGCAGCATTGTAACCTTCTTGACCTATACAGTTCAGTTTTTTAACTCACACCGTGGGCACACTGACAAGGCTGCATTTATTGCTGATCCGTAGTTGTTGTGTGAAAGTAGTGGTGGGTCTCCAACTTGAACTGCTGTATCTGGGTAATTCTGGGAAAGAGAGAATTCCAGGATATTACTGCAGAAGCTATGAAGAAATGACGGTATACATTTAAGCCAGGATAGTGTGTGATTTGAATTTTGGGGGTGATGGTGTTCCCATGACTTTGTTGCTTTTGTCCTGCTCTGTGGAAGAGGTCACAGTGGTTTGGAGGTGCCGTTGAAATAACATCGGTGAGTTGTAGCAGTCTATCTTGTAAACCATATGTACTGTACTATAACCACAGTACGCTAGTGATAGGCAATGGGTGTGGGGGCATTGATATCGAGTTCATTGGCAGCAGTGCTGATCAGGTTCTGAAATGGATGGTGTCAACCTTCTTGAGTTTTGCAGCAGCACCCCTCCGGACAAGTGAGTATTCCATCACATTTTTCACCTGAGCTTTATGGAGAGTTTTGAGGGGGTCAGGAGGTGAGCCACTTGTAGTTGTCATGCTGTTAATATGGCTTATCCAGTTAAATGCATAGTCAGTGATGACCCATTAGTTGTTGATGCTGAGGGATTGTGTGATGGTGATACCATTGAAGGTCAGGAAGAGTTAGCTAGATTATCTCTGGTCGCGGATGGTGATTACCTGCCAACATAGATGTAGTTGCCACCTGTCAACGAAAGTCTTGGTGTTGTTCATGTCGCATGACGTGGATTGCTTTGTTATCAGAGGAATTGTCCATGGAGATGAACGTTCAAGCAAGCATTCCCACACCTGACCTTATGACAGTTATCTGAAAATGGTTAGGCTGGTTATACTTCCCCGAGGGATTTCTTCTGTGATGTCCTAGGACTTCAACAGCCACAATCATCTTTCTTTTTGTGACTTTAGCCACTGAAAAGTTTTCTCTTTGACCCTCATTGACTTCAGAGTTGTCACCATACTCAGTAGAAGGTTGCCCTGATATCGAGGGCAGCCCTAATTTCTCTGCTGGATTTGAGCTCTTGTGGCCATGTCTGGAAATGGCAATGAAGTCTTGGAGCTGCATGGTTCTGACCGTAAGCCATAATCTAATTGAATGGCGGAGCAGACTAGAGGGGCTAAAAGGCCTACTGTTCTTATGAACCTGAAATACGTATTGATGAGCAGGTGTCTGCTGGCACTAATGATCAATCCTTTCCTGTTTCCCTCCAGTCTGTGGAACAGTTCTCTCAACTTGGTTACTGATCCCAAAACATTGGTGCAGAGGGCCTTGCAGGGTTACCTGGGCTGAAATTGCCTAAGCACTATCTTGATGCAATGTCTGTCATTGCTGTTAGATCCATACGAGTTCTTTCCCCCTTTTTTGTGAACCTTTTAGCAATTGTTTTCGACTGAGTAATTAGCTAGGCACTAAGAGTTGACATCATCATCATGAGTATAGTTAACGTTGGTCACTGCAGTTACCACTGAGCCATCCCAATGTGGAAGATTCCATGTAGCACTATATGGTCTCAGAAATTTGGAAAATAGCAATACTAAAGAATAATGGTGTCATTAAACAGATGTATATAAACTTGACAATCTCAATATGCAAATCTTTGATTTTTTTTCATGCAAACCTTTCTGTGTGTTTCCATATGATTCTCTGTACATTATACCTTCATTGATTTCAATTCTTACTCTCGCAAAACCTGAAAATACATGCAGCTATCATTTTTTAAAAATACACTAAATCTGTCTGGCTGGACTGATAATTGCAATGTTCCTGGCATTAGCTGAGAGCTCTTGTGCTAGTAGTTACAAGTGGCCACCATACAGTTTATCTTTATACAAAGCTTGTTGAGAGTTTAAAGCTGCTGACTCAAATTTCCTAGAATCTCACCCGCTACAGAGAGAGAAGCAATAGGTCTTTGTGATGGGAAGGATATAGGGTCAGAAGCTCATATCACCAAATAGAGGCTGCTAACATTCTGGATGAACCGAAGACAGTTGATGAGATGTCAGATGAAGTTGATGGCAAAGGTGTAGACTTTGTGGCCAAGCCAAAGTTAATAACTTCAGGTTTCCAATTTAGCTGGAGCAAATTGCAGCTTATAAAAGGCTGGATGATGTTCAACAAGTAACCTGTCCGCACAGGGACAACAGAGGGGTAGAAAGATGGAAAATGTCAATTCATGCATCTGGAAGCTGACTTTGTGTCTATGATGATGTTGCCAAGGGGTAGCAGATAGATGAGAAAGAGGAGGGGGCCACAGATAAATCTTTGGAGACTCTGTAGAAGACAGTTCAGGGGTAGGAAAAGTAGCCATTGAGGGATGCCATTCTTAGATAAGTAAAAATCCACAAACTTGGGTGAGAATGGCATTGAAGGAGTATAATATGGTTGACCTATGTCAAAGGAAGCAGAGAAGTCCATAACAAGCTGGTAACTGTGATACTGTGTTCAATGCACTGTGGATAAGCTCTCTTTTCATGTGAATTCTGCAACCAAATTTCCTTGTTTATCAAACTTTCCATGATATAGGATATCATCATGATGTTTTTTTTTTCTTTTGGGATGTTTTATCTCCAGCTGATAGTGCTTTAATCAGAGTAATTTATAATTGGCATTTGATGCCTTTAGATTAGTTGAGTAATAGTTGCCCTATTACAACAGGTGGGGAAACATGAAAACAAGGTATATCCCATATCTGGTGCTCTCAACTTGGACACTAATGTGGTTTTTCAATAGGCTTAATCTTAATGAGAGAGTTGCCAATCCTGACTATTATCCAATGCTTCTAGCTGGAAATGAGTATTAGTGGATGTCAGGTGAGGACATACTAAATCCAGTGGTGCCCAGTTATCAAACAGCCTGCCAGCATTCACTATCTAAGCTCTTGTTGGACATGGTACTTGATGACCATCAGTGCTCAGCCGAAAACCAGAAAAAAAAGAGTGGATACCTTTAGAAGAGTAAAGGAAAGGAGAAAATTTAAGGAAATATTGAAGGACTGAGAAGGATCTGGGTAAGATTATGTCATTGAGGTTGGTAGTGTTAATGGGCTCAGTATATCTACTATTCTTCAAAGGAAAGCGATATCTTGGTAACTCAGGACTCCAGATATTTAATTATTAGGTACCTAGGTGACCTGACTAAGAACCAATTGAGAAATTAGCCCAGAAGAAAGCATATGTCATGAAGAGTCTAAACTTTATTGTATTGCTTCAGCAGTCCTTTAAATGGGCACCATAGCAAACCTTTGATTGGGAAAGATGCAGTTTATAGCTTTATCAAACAGCTTGCCAGCATTGTTTGGATAAAGTTTCACATCTCTATACATTTGTGATGTCCAACAATTAAAATGCAGTTCAATCTGGCTTGTTCCTTTAAGACCACTACTCAGATACTTACTGTAAGAAGCAGTCTTATGTTCTCAGAGCTGGTCATGGGGGAAAGTCAGGTCATCATCATCAGGAAAGAAATTATTATAATAAATTATTGTTCTTTCCTTTTGGCACTCCAAAGTGTAGAGATGGTGCTCAACACAAAATGTTTTGTATATAGGTAGGCATCCCAGAGCTTAGAAGCACTGGGCGCCTATGTGTCGAGCCAGAAGAAACCAACTCAGGAAGCATGATCAGCATGAGAAGAACATGTAGTACAGCCAGGAATGAAGCTTTGACCCTGACAGAAGAATCAAAGCCCTTATTTGTCTTGATCAAAAAGTAAATATTTAATGGTGGTAATATTTCTTTCTGGAAAACATTGACACTTGCTGTAGTATAGCTTCATGGGCGCCAGCAGCTCTCAGATACTTCTCCCAGTGGCCAGTCTTTATGCATAAGCCAACAGCAGCTTGCATAGGCATGCTATTTAACTAAGTGGAAGAGCACAGCCACATGGATCATGCACAGTCCAATTAGAAATAGGAACAATGTCTGATTTCCTCTCCCCCACCCAAAGTTCATGTTGTAACTCTCCAACTGCTATTCCAACTGAAATCAGTCACCTCAATGCACACTGGGGATTGACTGTGCATCAGTGATAATTCAGGTATTTTTTAAAAGTATAATTTTTTGGCAAAGTACTAGCATTTAAAAAAAATTCTGACAATAGACTACATTATGCCACTGAATCAAAGAAGACATGAGATTGCCCAGTATAAGGTGCAGATGAGACAAAGCACAGCAGACAATTGTAAGATGTTTGTTGTGGAGGAACTTCCATGTGGAAGAAAGTATATGCAAAATATGGCTGGGATTAACAAAGCTTATGAGTATATAAATATGCCCTTTCCCTTGCAAAAGTATTATCACTGCTCATGGAATGAGTTTAACTGTCTTGTACAGCAAAGCAGTTTTATAAAGCTAAGAGTATCATTACTGGAAATCTTTTGAGCTAAAATCCATAAATATTGTGTTAACAAACTGCTTGTGATTTTTACCTACAGTCCTTTGGGTGGTAATGCCAGCAACTAATACCTAATACTACAGTAGTAAAACAAACTTTTCTTCAGTGAAGTGATAATTTGTATGGACATGTAAATATTAACTTTGATATTGTAAGCAGGCGACTAAGGAAGTAAGTTAAGCCAATAGTTTGTTGTAAGCCTTTCAAGCTTTGTTTTCATTAGTGGTTATAATGCAACGCCTACTGATTTTCTGGGTGAGCCAGTTAGTTCCTAGTATATTTTTGTTTTCAGTAGAACTTGTCAGGAAGATACATCAATTTTCATAATGTTATCGGAATTTATTATAACATAGAGTAATAGTGGGGGGTGTGTGTGAGACTTAATTGAATTAAAGGCAGCTGGTCTGGAGGCTTTGATGTGTCAGAAGATAAGCTAGGTTTGAAATGTTAAGTAGGTAAACATAGGTGTAAAGGGAACATTTGTATTTTTAAATAAGCCAGACTTGATTGATTTCAAAGGAGGGGTGAAATGTTTCACTTAGCCAGGAGAAGTTAAGAAACAGTGTGTTTATTTTTCCCAAAGATTACTGGTAAAATTGGTACTATGAGAGATTATTATTAGAGAGGTAAAGTCCAAAAGACACAGTGCAACGATGAGAATTTGCATTCAAAAGGGAAAATATAGATAAAGGAGAGAAGGCTATGTGCAAGGGAAGGAATTCTAAGATCTAACAAGTGTGAAAAGCCTTCAGCATCTAAGCCTCAAGCTGCTGTCTACAAAGAACTAAAGTTAAGAAAACTCACTTTGAATTCGACTGTTTCAGGATATTGTGTGTTACTTAAATCTGTGTGTCTTACTGTTGCCCTAATGAAAGTATAACTGGGAGTTAGATTAAGTAGGGGATTTAGAAGTTATCGTAAAAGTAATTTGTAGATGTGGGTGTGTACTTAAAATAATTTCTTGTATTAATAAAAGTTTAATTTTAGTTTTCTAAGAAACCTGAAAGACTCAATGACATTATTACTTCTGAATTCAAGGCACGCATCTCAAAAACTATACAAATTGCAAAACAGTTGTGGCAGTTGTTTCAAGTTTCCCTTTGGGATTTGAGCAGCTCAGCATTTACCATCCATCGGCTGTGGCATAATAAACGCCTACTTGATAAGATCACAGCGGGCTCTAATTCAAAAGCATTAATCAGACTACAAAATACCAGGGAACTATAAACATGTCAAGTATGATATAAATGTTTGCATATTAATAAAATATGAATTCTTTGTGTGCAAGTGTTCTTTTGTGAATTGGCTTTCCAATGCACATCTTGCATATGGCAAATTAAAATGATAAAATTAAGTTGCAATGGGACTGCGCACAGGATCAATAGTGAAAACAATCTGTGATCATTACTAGGGTTTTATAGAGGTCTACACAGAAAAAGGCCCTTCAGCCCATCGAATCTGCGCTGGTCAAACAAGTACCTAACTATTCTAATCCCATTTTCCAGCACTAGGCCCATAGCCTTGTATGCCATGGCATCGCAAGTGCACATCCAAACACTTCTTAAATGATATGAGGGTATCTGCCTCTACCACCCTTTCAGACAGTGAGTTCCAGATTCCCACCAGCTTCTGGGTGAAAAAAATCTTCCTCACATCCCCTCTAACCTTCTGCCCTTTACCTTAAATCTACGCCACCTGGTTATTGATTCCCTCCACCATTAAAAATCATTAAAAACTCTCTAAGAAGCCAATCTTTTTGGATAGGCCCATTTGCCAGCTTTTGAGAAAAAGTCAGATTGAAATGATCATGACAGGAGAATAAGTTCAGGAGTACTTTTTACTCAAAGTACACCCATACCCTCACCCATTTCATAATGATAAACAGCAAACTTGCAGAAACCATTTCCAGTTGTGAGGTGTGGAAGTATGTACTTTCCTTACATGCTAAATCTTTCATGATATACTGGCAGGGCCTGTCCTTTTGTGTTTAAGAATAGTTTGATTAGAAACATTGGGCTCCTACTTCAGACTGGCCTGAAAGCAACTCAGAGCCATGAGATCCCGTCTACATAAATGTGATAAGCAGCAAAACAACTAACACTTGTTGTGAGGCAGTTTTATGTCATGAAATACTAACTGATGTTGTGCTGTCATGCTAGATTCTGCAATGAGTGCAGCATTTTTTTTGACATAGATACTGCTTTTTGTGATCTTAATTAAATAAGCACCACTCTAAGTGCACCTTTAGATAGAGTTCAGCTAGAATTGATCAAGCCAACTCAGTTAAGTCTTTACTTTTACACTGTGCAAGGCCCATGTTCATGTGGCTGGTTTCTAAATCACAAGTGGCTGTGTTGGACAGTCGGTCATGCTTGATGAACCCTTGCAGTTTTATGTTCAGCCTGCAGCCAAATATACAAGGCTATGATTTTATTGAATGGTAGAGCTGGCTCAAGGGGCCAAATGGACTACTGCTCCTATTTCGTCTGTTCATATGTACTCCAGAACTCAACCTCACTATCGTGGATCTTGTGCAATGTAAAAGCAGTTATTGAGTCTGGAAGAGTTTTCTCTTCACTTTTACTTTGAACCTTGATAAGCTTGCTGCTAATGATCAAATAGTATAACCATGGCGTGCACCTTCTCAGGATTCTGAGAAACAAATGGTTACTGACAGAAACAAAAGTAAAGCAAGTTAAAAAATGAGAATTGCAGGTGAATTGTTAAGGCGTTAAAATGGAGAACTGAGGAAAGGGCTTTGTTGGCTGAAGTGTGAAGGGTTTGAAGGTTAATTAATTGAAAAAGTCTTCCCACATCCTGAGATACTAATGCAATTTATTGAAGTTTTACGTATATGCTCTGTTGCCATGAGTCTATTGGCATCCATCCATCTCAGGGTGTATGTCACTTTTGTATTGATTATCTGTTGTGGCTGTAGAGGCCACTTTGTGAGTGGCAGACCCTTCTGCAGCTGGCACAGATGAATAGCATTGGCCCGAGGACGACTAATATTTTTTGCTTCCGGCGGGCTCTTCCTCCATCTGGTCATTTCTTTTGTCCTCTGGTTTTTCCACATCCTTCCTGCCCTGCATGCCTCCAGGCACTCCAGTCAGCAGTGAAAACTTCCCATGCATCAACTTCATTCCTAGTCAACTTGAAGTCTTGCTTGCAGACATCCTTGTATCGCAGGTGTGGCTAACCTGTTGGTCTCGTCCAGATAGCAAGCCCACCATAGAGTATGTCTTTGAGGATGTGCTGTCATCCATTCAGCTCTCATGACCCAACCAATGGAGTTGCAGCTGATTCAAGAGGGCAAACCTGCTGGGGATCCCTGTACACTGGTATACTTCCATATTCGGCACTCTGTCTTGCCAGGAGATGCCCAATATTCGTCTGAGGGAGTAGGGATGGAAGCGATTCATCCACTTTTCTTGCCTAAGTAGTCCATGCCTCGCTGCAGTAAAGGAGGATGCTGAGAATACAAACTTGGTTCACATGCAGCTTTGTATTTTCACTTGGTTTGCTGTTGGTCCACACTGGACTTCTCAACTTTGACATGACAGCTGCTGCCTTGGCAATCCTGGTGCTGTTTTCGGTATCGAGACAGGTTGTTGGTAACTGTTGACCCAATGTATATGAAGCTGTCGACAGCCTCCAGAGTGAGCCCATAATTTTGGTCTTCCTGACGCAGGTTGTCAGTCCAAATCCTTGCAGGCCTGGGAGAACTGATCTACAAGGTGCTGCAAGTGAACTTCAGCATGGGATGCCAGTGTGGCGTCATCAGCAAAAGCAATTCGCTAACTAGGACATTACGCACTTTGGTCTTGGTGCACAGAGTTGCCAAGTTGATCAGCTTGATGTTGGTTCTGGCACTTGGATAGAAACCCTCATTTGAGTTGAGGAAAGCGTACAATAGCAGCATGGAGAAAAATATAGAAGCATTTTATTTAGAGATGTGTTTGTTTGTCTTTCGAATAAGGCGTTAAACCAGGGCCCCATTTTCCTTTATAGATGGATGTAAAAAATTTCATGGCAAAGAAAAATGGAGTTCAACCAGTTTATTTCTCAACCAACACATTTATAGCCAGAGACATTTGTAAGATCTTGCTGTGTGCATTATTACAACAGTGCTGCAGAAGTACTTCATTAGCTAAAAGCACTATATGAATGCTAGTTTGTTAATATATTCAGGTTAACTGTGACTAGAGTGGGTCCTTTACCAAGGAATATTGTGTAACAAGCAGACTGTGTTCAGTCTTATGCTGATCTCAGCTGGCAAAGTTAAAACAGTGGAAGCCCTAGAGGAGTATAGAAAGTGCAGGGGGTTACTTAAAAAAAGAAATTAGGAGAGCGAAGAGAGGACATGAAAAAGCACTGGCGGGTAAAATAAAAGAAAATTCAAAGGTGTTTTATAAGCATATTAGGGGCAAGAGGATAACCAGGGAAAGAGTATGGCCCATTAGGAACCAAAGCAGCAATCTGCGTGAGGAGCCGGAAGAGGTGGATGAGGTTTTAAATGAGTACTTTGCATCTGTATGCAGGAGGTTTAAGCGGTTTTAGTGGGCTTAAAAGTGGTTAAATCTCCAGATCCAGATGAGATGTATCCCAGGCTGCTGTGAGAGGCAAGGGAGGAGATTGCATGGACCCTGATATTAATTTTCAAACCCCTCTGGCCACAGGAGAGGCGCCAGAGGACTGAAAGACAGCTAATGCGGTACCATTATTCAAGAAGGGTGGTAAGGATAAACCAGGAAAGTTCTGAGTGACAGAATTAATCTCCACTTGGAGAGGCAGGGATTAATCAAGGATAGTCAGCTTGGCTTTGTCAGGAGAAGATCATGTCTAACAAATTCGATTGAATTTTTCAAGGAGGTAACTAGGGTGTAGATGTGTGTAGTGCAGTTGATGTAGTCTGCATGGACTTCAGTGAGCCTTTTGACAAGGACTTGCATGGGAAACTGGTCAAGAAGGTAAGAGCCCATGGGATCCAGGGCAATTTGGCAAATTGGATCCAAAATTGGCTTAGTGGCAGGAGATGGAGGGTGTTAGTCGAAGGTTGTTTTTGTGATTGGATGTTTGTGTCCAGTGGCATAGTGCAGGGTTCAGTGCTGGGCCCCTTCCTGCTTGTAGTGTACATTAATGGCCTAGACATGAATGTAAGAGGGATGATCAGTAAGTTCGCAGATGACACAAAAATTGGTGGCGTGGTAAATAGCGAGTGGGAAAGCCTTAGACTACAGGACGATATAGGTGGGCTGGTCAGATGGGCAGAACAGTGGCAAATGGAATTTAATCCTGAAAAGTGTGAGGTGAGCATTTTGGGAGGACAAGATGAATGGTAGGACCCTAGGAGATACAGAGAAACCTTGGTGTACATGTCCATAGATCCTTGAAGGCAGCAGGACAGGTAGATAAGATGGTTGAGAAGGCATATGGGATGCTTGCCTTTATTAGTTGAGGCACTGAATACAAGAGCAGGGAGGTTATGTTGGAGCTGTATAAGACGTTAGTTAGGCCACATCTGGAGTACTGTGTGCAGTTCTGGTCGCCACAAGATAGGATGTGATTGCACTGGAGAGGGTGCAGAGGAGATTCACCAGGATGTTGCCTGGGCTGAAGCGTTTCAATTATGAAGAGAGACTAGATAGGCTGGGGTTGTTTTTCTTAGGGCAGAGAAGGCTGGGGGTGGAGGGGGGGGACCTGATTGAGACATAAAAAATTATGAGGGGCATTGATAGGGTAGATAGGAAGAAACTTTTCCCCCTAGTGGAGGGGTCAGTAACCAGCGGGCATAGATTTAAGGTAAGGGGCAGGAGGCTTAGAGGGGATTTGAGGAAAGATTTTTTCATTCAGAGAGTGGGGCTATCTGGAACTCACTGCTTGAAAGAGTGGTAGAGGTGGGAACCCTCACAACATTTAAGTGTTTAGATGAACACTTGAAATGCCATAGCATACAAGGCTACGGGCCAAGTGCTGGAAAATGGAATTAGAGTAGATAAGGGCTTGATGACCGGTGAGGACACGATGGGCCAGAGGGCCTCTTTCCGTGCTGTAAAATCTGACTGTAATTGCATTTGAACTCAGCTTCCCTGGGCTAGGGAAGATGAAAAATCAGACAGCATACCTGTGCCTGATCATAATCTACTGGACCTGTTGAAAAGTGCGGGTGTGTGGATGCCTGGTAAAGATTCAGCTCTGCTACAATATCATGATTCAACCATATACACTAATACACTTGAGCAAGGTACCAAAGAGACAGCTGTCACTGTGAAACTAGCCCAACAAGAGCCTTCAAAAAACAAGGGAGGAGAGAAAATTGGAAAGAAAATAATACACTACTATGTTGTGATTTCAAACCAAAATTGAAGAGAAAACTAAAGGCTGAGGTAGCCTTCAGGTGGGAAAAAGGGGACAATATTAGAAATAATACACTATATTGTGCTTTCAGTAAAATCTAGCACAAGTGTTCTGTTCAGGAAACCCATGGTGTGAATTACCATATCAAATATTTACCTAAACAACTTTAACTTAATCTACTGGTTCAATGTAGTCTCCTTACAGTTTTTTTATCCTTTTCCCCTTCAGGGCATTCATTAGGGTACAGAAAGTTTGATACTTTTTTTTATTCATTCATGGGATGTGGGCATCACCAGCTAGGCCAGCATTTATTGCCCATGTCTAATTGCCCTTGTTCAAGTCAACCACATTGCTGTGGGCCTGGAGTCACATGTAGGGCCGACCAGGCAGATTTCCTTCCATAAAGGACATTAGTGATGGATTTTTACGACAATCAGCAATGGTTTCATGGTCATCATCAGACTTTCAATCTCAGACTTTTCTTGGATTCAAATTTCACCGTCTGCCGTGGGATTCAGACTTGGGTCCCTCAAGGATTACCCTGGGTCTCTGGAATGCTAGTCCAGTGACAGACCGGTCTGTCCGCAAGCATGACCCAGACCTTCCTGTCGCTTCCCATTTCAACACACCATCCTGCTGTCATGCCCACATGTCCATCCTTGGCCTGATGCAATGTTCCAGTGAAGCCCAACACAAACTGGAGGAACAGCACCTCATCTTCCAATTAGGCACTTTACAGCCTTCTGGACTTAACATTGAGTTCAACAACTTCAGACCATGAACTCTCTCCTCCATCCTCATGCCTTTTCTCAATATTCGTTTTATTTATTTATTTATTTTTATCCACTTTTATTTATTTTCATTTTTATTCATTGTTTTATCCCCACCTTTAATCCTATTTTCGATCTTTCTTCCCATCACTGTCCCCTCCCCCCACCCTACCCCCACAAGGGCCATTTGTCACTTGTTCATGTTGTTCTTTCCAGAGTGCTTACCCTTGCCCTGCTATTATCACATTCTGCTTTCTTACCTTAATGCCATCTTCAACACCTCCTTTAGCCAGTACCACTGCCATTAATGCCCCTTTGCCCTTTTGTTCATGACATCTTTGGCAATCTCTCCTTTGCCCCCACCTATTGCTGGCCTTCTATCCAGCTTCACCTGCTCCACCCACCTATAAATTTCAGTATAAATTTAATCACATTTTTACTTCTCTTTAGTTTTGAAGAAGAGTCATACGGACTAGAAACATTAACTCTGTTTTTCTCTCTACAGCAGCTGTCAGACTGGCTGAGTTTTTCCAACATTTTCTGTTTTTGTCCAGACAATGCATTATTTTAAGAGGCATCCATTAATTTGAGACAGACTAGAATTTATAGCTGAAATATTATTAGATTTCATAAAAATTAGCAGCAGATTGGTGTTGCTAAGCCTGGACTTCCAATTCCTCTCAATAAGTAGCATGTGGAATCGTAGTATTATTAATTCAATGTCTACTAAATGTTATATGTGCTTGTAAAACTGTCTAAAATCCCAACAGCTTTAAAACTTTGAGATCCACTTCATATTTGCCCTAGGCCCAACCATCTTCAGCTGCTTCATCAATGACCTTTCTTGTATCATAAGGTCAGAAGTGGGGATGTTCGTTAATGATTGCACAATATTCAGCACCATTTGCAACTCCTCAAATACTGAAGCAGTCCATGTCCAAGTGCAGCACACCTGGACAATATCCAGACTTGGGCTCACAAGTGCCAAGCAATGACCATCTCCAACAAGAACCTTTGCCCCTTGACATTCAATGGCATTACCATCACTAAATCCCCCACTATCAACATCTTGGGGCATACCTTTGACCAGAAACTGAACTGGACTAGCCATATAAATACTGTGGCTACAAGACCAGGTCAGAGACTGGGAATTCTGCAGTGAGTAACTCACGTCCTGACTCCCCAAAGCCTGTCCACCATCTACAAGGCACAAGTCAAAAGTGATGGAATACCCTCTGCTTGTTTGGATGAATGCAGCTCCAACAACGCTCAAGAAGCTTGACACCATCCAGTAAAAAGCAGCCCACTTGATCGCACCACGTCCACAAACATTCACTCCCTCCACCAACAAGTAGTGGCAGCAATGTTTACTATCTACAAGATGCACTGCAGGAACTCACCAAGGAACCTTGGACAGCATCTTCCATACCCATGACCACTACCATCTGAAGAACAAGGACAGCAGACGCATATGAACACCACCACCTGGAAGTTCCCTCTGAGCCACTCACCATCCTAACTTGGAAAAACATGGCCATTCCTTCACTGTTGCTAGCCATAATCCTGGAACCCCCACTCTAACAGCACTCTGGGAGTACCTACAGCACAGGGATGCAGCGGTTCAAGAATGCAGCTCACCACCATCTTCAAGGGCAATTAGCATGTGCAATAAATGCTGGCCCAGCCAGTGACGCCC
Organism: Carcharodon carcharias; assembly: GCF_017639515.1. Lineage (NCBI taxonomy): Eukaryota > Metazoa > Chordata > Chondrichthyes > Lamniformes > Lamnidae > Carcharodon > Carcharodon carcharias. The sequence goes on from NC_054479.1 coordinate 8,637,495, forward strand.
ACATCCCATGAACGAATAAAAAAATATTTGAAATCTGAAACATAGCCCAATTAATTTGTGCATGATAATGGTGTGACAAAATAATGAATACATCAGGGTGCATTCCAGGCAAATATATGGCCCATATGACACATTGTAGTGGCCCAGCACTATGTTTCCCAAGTTATCCTAGTTCTGCGTAGACAATGGTTTGACAGATTGAATAGTATAAATTCTATTTTAACAGAGTTTTGGTAACTAGCCAGCCAATGGCCATTTTTGTTTGTGTGACTACTGGCATGCATACTTTATCTTAATTGTTAGTCATTTGAAAGAGCAGAGGATTTGATCTGTCCCAGGTGTGTGTCTTAAAAACAGTTGGTGACCAGCTAAAATATAGAAATTCTTAATATTAATTGCCTAGCTGCAAGAGAAGAGATAGTTAATCAATTGAAATTGACAGCCCCCAAGAAGGGTGAAGAATCTAACCTTGCAGCGTGTGAGTTGTTTTGTCTCATGCGTGTAAATATTGTACCAGGAAATCCTGTCAGGCTGACGAAGAAAGAACTTGCAGTAATATAGCCCTTTTCACATCCTCAGGATGTCCCAAAGCACTTTATAGCCAATGAAGTACATTTGAAGTGAAGTTGCTGTGGTAATACAGTAAATGTAGCAGCCAGTTGATACATAAGGTCCCACACATAGCAATGAGACAATTACCAGATAACCTGTTCTGAAAAAGAGTCACATTGAACTTGAAACACTAGTTCTGTTTTTCTCTCCACAGATGCTGTCAGAACTGCTGTGTTTTTGCAGGATTTTCTGTTTTTATTTCAGATTTCCAACATCCACAGAATTTTACTTTTATATTAATCTGTTTGTGATGTTGGCTGAGAAGTAAATGTAGCCTAAGACAGTGTTTACCATGCTCTTTGAGTCATGTCATGGGATCTTTTAATCTACCAAAGAGGGCAGCCAGATCCTCACTTTAACCAAAGGTAGCCTCTCCAACAGAGCAGCTTGTGTCAGCCTAAATTTTATATCTTTGCCATCTTTGAACCTTCTTTTAACTGACTGCTTTGTTCGTTGTTAAGGCATTTACCATAAGACGTAGGAGCGGAAGTAGGCCATTCGGCCCATCGAATCTGCTCCGCCGTTCAATGAGATCATGACTGATCTGAAAATCCTCAACTCCACTTTCCTGCATTTTCCCCATAACCTTTGATTCCCTTATTGATTAAAAATCTGTCTATCTCAGCCTTGAATATACTTAACGACCCAGCCTCTACATCACTCTGTGGTAAAGAATTCCACAGATTGACTACCCTCTGAGAGGAGAAATTCTTCCTCATCTCTGTTTTAAATGGGCACCCTTTTACTCAGAGATTATGCCCTCTGGTCCTAGACTCTCCCATAAGTGGAAACAACCTCACAGCATCTACCCTGTCAAGTGCCCTAAGAATCTTATATGTTTCAATAAGGTCGCCTCTCATTCTTCTAAATTCTAATGAGTACAGGCCCAACCTACTCAACTCTCCTGATAAGAAAATCCCTCCGTACCCAGGATCAACACTTGTGAACCTTCTCTGGACTGCCTGCAATGCCAGTATAAGATAAGGGGACCAAAATTGTTCACATTATTCTAGGTGTGGTCTAACTAGTCACACTTGTACAGTTTTAGCAAAGCTTCCCTATTTTTATACTCCATTCCCTTTGAAATAAAGGCCAACATTCCATTTGCCTTCCCTATTACCTGTTAAACTTGTATGTTAGCTTTTTGGGATTCATGCACAAGGACTCCCAAATCCTTCTGTGCAGTCTTTCTCCATTTAAGTAATATTCAGCCTCTTTTCTTCCTTCCAAAGTGTATAACATACATTTTCCCACATTATATTCCATCCTGCAAGTTTTAGCCCACTCACTTAACCTGTCTATATCCTTCTGTAGACTCCTTGTGTCATCCTCACCACTTGCCTTCCAACCTATTTTTGTGTCATCCGCAAACTTAGAAGTATATTCACTTCCCTCACCTAAGTCATTTGTATATATATATATATATAGTAAATAATTTGATCTTTTGATCTTTCTTCGACTCAATTCAACCCTTAGCATTATAATTAGGGATTTCTTGAGGGGATTCCTGTTTCATCAGGTGACAAACTGGGAATAGTGGAAATTCTCAAGGAAATACCTAATCTCATGTAGAACCTTCACATACATTTGAAATAGTTTTGAGAGACAAATAAAATTGAATAACCTGCTATGTTTCTCTTGCTTCTCGTTAAATAATAAATTTGATTTATAGTTTATAACTAGACTTATGGCCTGTCAAAGTTTTACTGGTCTTATCTGGCAAGATCCACAGATCACGAGTCATCTTCTATTATATTCGGTGAGCTCATCAAGGGCACCAAAGGTTAATTGTTCACCCAGGCATGCTACATTATCAAATGCTTATTGAGCATTTGATTGTAGAAGCTGACTTTTGGATTTAGCATGAGGAAAAGGTATCTTGAGAGTGCTTGGATTGTAACAATAGGATTGGGCCCGAGACTTTCCTGGTGTATTTGATTCAGTACCACACTACAGAGTGTTTGTCCATTGAATCTTCAAAGCAACCCTTAATAATGTCTGCAGTGAGCTTTATAAAATTTCCCTCCATCAAAATTCCTCTTTGTTGAGCTTGGCAAACTGGGGCGGAAAAACTAGATTTGGTCTTTGCTGAAATACTTGTTAATACTGGAGCTGAGCTTCCCTACTTTAATATCAATGACACTGAATAAGCTTTTGCTGAGTTGCCTGTTACCTCCCACCATTGTGAATCAGACACCTGCCATAGAACCACGATGGTGTAATTAACCAATGGCATATAGCAACAAGCCATCGGTCACGGGATTACTGAGATAAGCAACTACATTTTAAACCAAAAGTAAAACTGGGTGTGGAAATTGTACAGCATTTTTGACCATGCATGGCTTTGTCTTATTTGCATAAGTCATAACATTAATGAATAGCGCAGTAAGAAAGGAATTCAAGTCTAGAAAGCAATTAAAGAGTTCATTCTCTCAATTTATAATTTGTGATTATATATACAGTATTAAAAGTGTTTTAACTATTTTGTGTGCTGATCTGTTGATATTGTAGATAGTTCATGAATTACCATGTGGATCATTAACCCTGAGCTCCAACAGCATTTAGACCATATTTTAAAAATAGTTTTTTTTATTATTCTAGCTGTCTTGTTGACCCCTCTGTCAATGCCATTGAGTGGTCATTGAATATCTCCTCTGCCTCAAACCTGTCTGTGGGCTGCACCTTGCTCTGACTGAAATCAGAAGCTCACCTCTTGAAAAATTTTGTCTTCTGCCTTCTACCATTGTCTTCACTGCCACTTTTGTAGATGTTGCACAAAAAGCATGTTTCTCATGTGAAACTGACAGATAGATTTGGTCGTGAAAAGGTTATATGATTGTTTTACAGACAATCTGGCTGTCACATTAGCCAAAACAGGAAGTGTAACAAGGTTTTTTGGTGACTTATTTCAGTTAGGTGAGGTACAGTAATCGGACTGGATGATGTCATTCCCAATGCACTTCATGTCTAGAATCTCAACCACATTGAAAGTCCAATCAAATGTATCACTTATATTTCCTGAAAGAATAGTAAAAACTGCTCAAAAAGGTGATGACAGTAAGTGACAGTGAGCTAATTTAAAGGAGAAAACATTTCAATTCCAATTAAACAGTAAAGATTTTTTGAAAAAAGGCTTTTCATCTGTCAACAGTATAACTTTTATTTTTAACAATTGTCTTTGCAATGAAAACTAATTTGCTCCATTTTCAGGATAAGTTACTGTACTGAGTTATTGAAAGAGACTCCCTCTCTTCCACCTCCCTTAAATCCATCCTGCTGCCTGAAAGGATGGAGAGGGAGCCTGAAAATTCTCTATTGTCTCTGTGCGACTCCTTAGTTGATTCTGAAGGAGATGTGCTTGACCAGTAGGTCAGATTTTGCCTGTTTTCCCCACAGTTAAGCATTGTACAGCTTGATCTTTGGAAGTGTGAATAGCAATTGAGACTGGGGTATGAAGCAGGACCTCTTACATTGTTAATATTGAGCATTACCTTGATTAATAAATGGCAGTTGAGGCATCACCTGACCATGACCTACATGAGAAGTCACAGCCCCTTACCTTCCGATTTTCCTTAACCTACACAACACAGAAAAGAGGCCATTTGGCCTACCAAGTCTACACCAGCTCTTTCGAAGACCAATCCTTTAGTCCTAGTCCTGTGCTCTTTCTCCATATCCCTGCATTTTTCTCTTTCAAGTATTTACCAATTCCCTTTTGAAGGCTACTTTAAATCTGTACCCACCACCCTATCAGGTCATGCATTCCAAATCCTAACCACTCATTGAATAAAAAATGTTTTCCTCATATAGACTCTTGCTTTTTGCCTACATTAAAGGTACTATATAAACATCCCAAGATGCTTTACAGGGATGTAAAGAAATATACCAAGCTAAGAGGGTTGTCTGAATGTAATGCTGAAACTATATTTGTTACGTGAGAAGATAAGACTTGTAAATACTACCATCACTAATATTTAAAAATAAGCTGAGTAAAGAATCAGGTGCTCAGAGGCTGAAGGCCCAACTTCTGCAAAACCAGCTGATTGAAGAGCTGGGATGAATGGAGTTAGATGATTGAGTGGGCTGCCTAGCAATGAGTTAAATGATTCAAGGAGTGAAATGCATGTGGAGTAACAAACTGCAAATCAGTGGCAATTAGAAGATTGGTGACAACTGACACTATTCAGGCTTCTTTTCCTTACAACCATAAGGGTCCTTGGAAATACTGAGCTAGAGATTCTGATGCCACTAATCACACAATTCTAGGGCCTTGCCCGTATTTTACCATCCTCTACCTAACTGTGTGAATAATTAATATTATTCCTCAAAGCAGGGGAAATGATGTGATGGTTGTGCCAATTCTTTTTTCACTCTTTGAGATCATTTGCTTCAGGTCTTGAAGAAGCATGCACAACATATTTCCAGTTTTAAAGTTGTTGAAAGCTATGGAAAACTCATGATTTAAATGACCATTTGGCTTTGTAATATCAATAGAGAAGGTCCCTGTAGACTTCAGAAATGACTGAATTTCCATTGAGAAAAAGTTAAATTCAGCAACCTGGTCTATCCTTATTTAAGACACCACTCTATGTTCGTTAACAGATGGTTTCATTCAACACCCTGAAAGAACAATAAGGTTAGTCCTTAGGACACACTCCACTATCAAAGAATTCAATCCCAGTTTCTTGCCTTCGTGAAAATGGGTACCACAATCACTTCTGATTCCTGGTTGCAATATATGCTACACGTTTCCTGTTACAAGGTACTATAGTGTACAGTAATAGTATAACACTGTAGTCTGAAGTCCCCAATCTGTGGTATTGTAAGTGGGAAAAAGAGTAGGTCTGCTGTCAAATGGAGTAGCTCCCCTTGTGTAAATGCTGTTTAAAGGATGTGGGATAGAGAATCAAATTGTGGTCACTTTGGCATGTACATTCATTAAGAATCATCAGTTACTCAATCACAAAAGTACAAATTCCCTTTGGGTACTTGGTCAGTTTGGTTTTTCTATATTAAGACGTGCAAAATCTACAACTGGTTTAAAATCAAAAGTGGTTTCATGGTTAAGAAATGACTCATTCTGTGGAACTATATCAGCAATTTAGTTGCAAAATCTTTAATCTTACAGACACACAGCAGCTGCTATAAATAATAAAGTCTGCATTTTGGGATTGACTGTAAAGCCTTTTACTTTGTTGTGGAAACAATGAAAAACACCTCAAGCAGAGCTGGCCTTCTTTAAATGTTCCCTCAGTTTCCAAAAAAGTCATTGGCATGGTATGTTAATAGCCTGAAGGAGTGTCCATGTCAAACTCTAACTGCTTCTCAGATGATGTTGGTACCACTTGATAATGCAGATAGTCTTGTTTACGTTCGGACTAGGAGCTATTGCTGATCAATCAGCTGATGTGAACTATTTCAATTTCTTAGATGTCCAGATTTGTATCAGTGAAGGCAACCTTTTTTCAGTCAATAACAACATAAGATAATGGCAAAATACTGTGGGTGCTGGAAGTCTGAAACAAAAACAAAAACAAAAACAAAAAATGCTGGAAAAACTCAGCAGGTCTAACAGTATCTGTGGAAAGACAGAGTTAACGTTTCGAGTCCATTTGACTCTTCTGAGCTAAAGGGAAGTAGAAATGTGGTAAAATATATACTGTTAAAGGGGGGATAGAACAGATGAAGCTAGATAGAAAGCCAGTGATAGATGGAGGCAAAGGAGAGATTGCAAAAGATGTCATAAACAAAAGGTCAAAGGGTCATTATTAGTGGTGGTACTGGCTAAAGGAGGTGCTAATGGTGACATTAAGAGCGGAAAGCAGAATATGATAATGGCCGGACCAGAGTAAGCACCCTGGAAAATGACACATGGCCCTAGTGGGGGTAGGGTCGGGGGAGGGGACGGTGGTGGGAAGAAAGATCGAAAATAGGCTAAAGCTGGGAATTAAAAAATGAATCAGAATGGAAATAAATTTAAAAAATAATAATAATGAAAATAAGTGGGGAAAAAATTAAAAATGAATATAGAGAAAAGGGGATCAAAAAGGAGTGGGGATGGAGAGAGAGTTTATAGTCTGAAGTTGTTGAACTCAATGTTAAGTCTGGAAGGCTATATAAAGTGCCTAATCAGAAGATGAGGTGCTGTTGCGACAGAGGCAAAGGTACTGAGAGAATGGGACGGAGTCCTTACAGGAAGCAGGGTGTGAGGAGCTGTAGTCGAGGTAGCTATGGGAGTCGGTGGGCTTGTAATGAATATTGGTGGACAGTTTATCACCAGAGATAGAGACAAAGAGGTCAAGGAAGGGAAGGGAAGTTGTCGGAGATGGACCACGTGAAATTGATGGAGAGGTGAAAATTGGAATCAAAATTGATAAATTTTTCCAGGTCCAGGTGAGAGCATGAAGCGGCACCAAAACAGTCATCGATGTACCGAAAGAAGTGTTGAGGGAGGCGGCCTGTGTAGGACTGGAACAAGGAATATTCCACATACCCCATAAAGAGACAGGCATAACTGAGGCCCATGTGGGCACCCATAGCCTCACCTTTTATTTGAAGGAAGTGGGACAAGTTTAAGGAGAAATTTTTCAGTGAGAGAACAAGTTCAGACAGACAGAGGAGAGTAGTGGCGGTGGTGGATGGGGATTGTTTCAGCCCTATGTTCAAGGAAGAAGCAGAGAGCCCTCAGACCATCCTGGTGGGGGATGGAGGTGTAGAGGGATTTGAGTTAAAATTGGCCAGCTGTTACAGATTGATAAAGTCCTTTTTGTCTCCCTTTGCTAGCAAGTGAAAATAACCTAATACTGTACCATTGTCAAGCGAATGGTGCCTCGAGGAATTTGGAATGTAGTTACTCAAGTTTGTGAAAGAGAAAGCCAGGGTCTTCTTGCAAGAACAGCTCATGTTTGACCACCTGGATTATTAACTCATACAGTATATATATTATTGGGTGCAGAATATGACTGAGTTTTTGGAGGGCTATCGAATTTCACTTTATTTGCTGTTAACTGTTAAACCCTGCGAAAGCAGTGACCTAAATGCAGAAATGTTCCTCGGCAGGTGACTTACATGAATTACACACAAGCACTTCACTTCAGTTGGATCGTAGGCTCAATGTATTAAATGCACTGCCGATTATAGTACTATGGAACACAGACCAGTAGGGTCGAAGCCAGTATAAGAACAGAAAATGCTGGAAATGCTCAGCAGGTGATGGCAGTGTCTGTGGAGTGAAACAGAATTAATGTTTCAGGTCAGTGACCCTTGATGAAAGGACATTGACCTGAAACTTTAACTCTATTTCTCTCACAAACGCTGCTATAACCGGTTGAGCATTTCCAGCATTTTCTGTTTTTATTTCAGTTATCTACAGTATTTTGACTTCTGATTAGGTCCAATTAAGCCAACCCCTGTTCAATGCTATTAGTTAATCTCAGCCAAATCAGCAACATTTTACCCTAGAATTTGATTTTTATCTTAACCCGTAAAGATCGGCAAGAAAAATACGTTTGAAAAGTTTTTTATTCTTAATTGTTATCTGCAGACCTCAGCTTAAAAAAATGGTATCTGTTAAGTGAGAGTGGTGATTGGCCTTGACCAAACCTTCTAACAATCACTGGCTGCTTCTGCCCCAGCACAAGTTTGAGGTTTTAGTCAGGGAGGTGTGAGGGTCTCAGCCTATCAACATATCCTATTCTTTTCCTCTCCTGTATGTGGCTAGCTTCCCCTTAAACATGACAATTAATGAGATAAGTTAGATTTTCATCTCTGCTTTTCATACAACATGGGGAATTAGAATATATTTTATAAGGCAAAGGGACCGCGAGTACTCAATTCTTTGGTGAAATTGGATTTATTCCCTTTCAATTTTCTCTCTTCGTGTAACTAATGACAATGACCCATGATTGGGTGAGTACTGAAATGGTTCCACCAGCATCAGCAACCCTCCATTACCATTCCTAAGAGGCCATTCTCCCTGTGTGAGGCTGGTCAATGATTATCTGTTCAGTAATGGCCTTGAAGGAAGGGGGAGAGGATCTCAGCAGAGCTCAACCCTGCTCCCATCCAGCATCTAAATACCTCACTCTTCAACAAGAGTCACTAAATAGAGATCATGAACAGGACCTTGGGGCTGTTCTTTTTTGCCTCTCTAAAGGCAAACCATTTGTATGAACAGACTACTGCTTATGTCAGCTAGGAACTTTTTAGGCTGTCTGTTTTTATAGGAAGTCTTTTAGCATTTCGTTCTCACAATTGTGATGCAAGGTTGGACATTGCTCTCTAAGTATTTCCATTGTAAGTAACCAATTTAATATTCATCGAAGTGTTGGTTTCACTAAAATTTGTTATTCTTGTAGAAAATAGGCTCCCATATCTGCTGCTCCCTATGAATGCCTTCCATCATCTTGAATCGATTGTTCAAATGCTTTCCTTGAAGATCTCTTTCCTTCACCTATCACAAACCTCATCTAATATGGAATTCTGCAGACCAAGTCCCCTCCAATACATCTATCACTTCTATCCTTACCAATCTCCATTCATTCTCAGTAAGGATTCCCAGTTAACTCATCTACTGTGTATTAACATATCCACTACAACTTCAGTAGTCTGTTGCCACTCTTTACTGCCTAATTTAAGCACACAAGAATCAAATATGAAGACATCTAGAAGATTTCAATTAGCAAAATCATTTTAATTGTTGTAAATAAAAAATGATTTTGATCTTTAAAGCTGTTTTGTTGTACCCAAGCATAATAGTAATATGCTACAAATTATTTCATATTACCAATATACTATGAATTGAAAGGCACTTTGTCATTCACAAGAATGTGAATAGGAGCATTCCAGTTATAAATATAAACATTACTAGCAATCATTAATTTCATTTGGTTTTGCAACATAGACAGTCTGGAGTCAACACACAAAAAACAGATGCCACAACAAACCACAAGAATACTTTAATAAAGACTTCACTCAGCGACTCCACGTCTACTGAAAATCCAGTTGATCACTGATTTCTATTATTAGCTACACCAAAAGCTGTTTTTTTCCCCCCAACTTTAATATGACTCCTAATTTTATGGCCCTCACTGAAGGATTTGAATAAATGAGTTTCAACCAGTGTCAGGAGCAACCAAGATGCCACAGGAAAGTGACTTATTCCTTCCGAAACGACAGAAAAATGAATTGCCTGGCTTGGTCCCATCTGGATCATGTTCCTTTTGGCTAATCACACAGCAGCATTGAAGATGGCACAAGGAGATGTCATTGGCCCAAGCTATTACATGTTTGCAGCTAATGGAGGATATGGGCTCGTGAATGCCTTGGTGTAGAGGAATGAAAAAAAGTAAACTCTTTATTTTGTAGCAGCATCTACAGCTTTCACAGAAAAGTAGTGCGTAGAGCCCATACCAGCACTTACACAGTAGTCTACTTGTTATTATGCTGCACTTTTATCCACTTTACAAGTCTCTGTAATTCGATTCTGTTTTAGATGTTTCCTAGATTGAGGCATTGGTGCAGTAGAAATGCTAGACATATGAGATCATCACAATTTAAAGTGAATCAGATCTATTTTGCAAAAGAATCAGGTTGCACTTCCTTTTTAATTAAAAGATAGGGTCTTAGCTTTTTCTCATGAGAACATTAACACATCACATGATGGAACCAGATTCAGTATTGAAAATGTATTTATTTGTTTTGTTTTAATTTAGACAGACAGGCCTAAATTATGTTAATGGCTTTGAACATCTATAGCTAGAGAATCCTTTGCCTCTGTGTCAGTAGGTGGTACCATTAAATGGAACTGGTCAGATACGTTTACAATTTTAAAAACATTTCTTGTTGCTGCCATGGCGTGCGTTTGTATTTGTGTGTTGCCTTTAACATAATAAAACGTCCCAAGGTGTAGCATAAAGCAAATTTTGACACTGAGCCACATAAGGCAGTATTAGGGCAAGTGGTCAAAAATTTAGTCAAAGAGGCAAGTATTAAGGAACATTTTAAAGGAGGAAAGAGAGGTGGAGAGAATTAGGAAGGGAACTCCAAAGCTTAGGAGCTAGATATTTAAAGGCATGACCCCCGATGGTGGTGCAACTGAAGTTGAGGATGCTGAAGAAGACAGAATTAAATGAGCACAGATATTCTTGGCGAGTGGGAAGGTGGCCAGGAGTGCATCGGAATAGTTAAGTATAGTGGTAACAAAGGCATGGGTGAGGGTTTCAGCAGCAGGTGAACTGAGGCAGCTGTGGAGCCTGGCAGTGTTAAAGAGATGGAAAAAGGCAGTCTTATTGATGGTACGTATATGTGGTTGGAACCTCATCTGAGTGTCACATATGACACCAAGGTTATGAACAACTTGCCCTGCAGTTGCCAGGGGAAGTGATGTAGTCAGTTGCCAGGGAATGGGGTTTGTAGCAGGGACCAAAGACAGTTGATCCGATCTTAATATTTAAGGAAATTTCTGCTTATCCAGTACTGAATGTCAGACAAGCAGCCTGATAATTTAGCAACAGTGGAGGAGCTGAGAGAGATGGTAGTGAGTTAAGGCTAGGTGTCTCCAGCAAACATGCTACAGTCTCACTCATTCGGTAATAGTTTGTTAGGTGGCTTTTCTTAAAAACAAACCTAATAAATGGCAGGTCACAGTCTGGAGGAAGAATTTGTTATTTTTAATAACTGACTCTTCGACATATAGTTAAGAGGGAGGATGTTAATACCTTAAGAGTAACAACTGTGCCATGAAAGATTTATATTGACAAAAAGCCATTGGCCTAACTGTTCAACTTTGTTTAATATAATTGACAGGTGAGCTCTTTGCATTGGACTGGAGTTTCAAATCACCCTTGTATATCAGCTTTTGAGAAAAGTACAGCAGTCTCTTTCATCAGTTTTGTACATGATCAGCATGTGAGAAATACAAGTGAAAATCACAACAAAGCAAAATCTTAGGTGTAAATTAGCTGTCTAAATTGTTTCTATCTGGAAATAATGGTATGGCGTTTATGACTGTTTGGATAACATCGCTGGTATCCCACATAACCTCCGGTGCAATATACCACAGTTGAGGAATGATGTTTAGTCATGTGGTCTGTTATCTCACTCTCAGAATGTATTTGTTTCATTGGAAAATTGATCTCTCTAAGCAAGTTGCCCTCCTGCCAGAAACACCCTTCACTCACTCTGCAGTGGGGAGTCTCCCTCCTCAGCACTGTCCTTAAACAATGTTCATACAGATTAGATTAGAAAAAGAATCAGAGGGTGGGGGGTGGGAGAGGGGGCGGGGGGGGGTGAGGGGTGGGGGGGGGGGGGGGGGGGGGGGGTCGCACATGGAAAGCAGAAGGGGGTTGTTGGGTTTGGGGGGGTGGGGTGCTGGGATATGCCATTTTACCTCTCATTAAACAATCAAAAATGACTGGTAAAAGAGCCACAGGCAACATGAGGAACAGCTTTTTTACAAAGTGAATGGTTAGGATCCAATATGTAGTGCCTGAGTTGGAGGCAAATTCAATGGTGACTTTCAAAAGGGAACTGGATCATTATGAGAGAGAAAATTTGCAGGGCATGCGGGGAAAGGAGGGAAGTGGCACTAGCTCTCTTGCAGAGAGCCGGCACAGACATGACTGGCCAAATAGCCTCCTTCTGTGCTGTACCTATCCTATGATCCAATGATTCAAATCATAACAGCATAGACACAATGATATTCACTGTTGGTGCTTTAAAACCCGTGTTTAATAGCCTCATCTTTAGGTTGGGAAGAGAAATAAATAATGATCTTTGGCCTTTCGGTAACCTCCAATGAGCAAACTTCAATTTATAGCAGTAGGAAGAAAGAAAATATCTTATGGCACATTGTCACTGGTCCATTGCTTTAATTTTGTTTCCTGAAAATCATTCAACTTTATATGATAACATGTGATATCTCCTGGAGCCTGCCACAATTGAGAATCTCTGGCTGCTTTTCAGCAAAGCACTCTACTCCAGTTGTATGAAGTGAGGTACCTAAACCCTTCTCAGAAAATTCTGTCTGATCAGTTGCTCTCTTATATCTTTGCTGATTCCAGAGTGTTTGCACACTTTTAAAAATGGTAAAGTAAGATGAGTTTTCATCATTTCTATCAGGTGTACTTTGATATCCTGGTAGCAGAATACAGCAAAACACAGCCTGTGCTTCAAACTGAGCATACTTCGGTAAAGGATATTGGTGACATAATATTCTGTAGGGCTTTTACTAGTGCAGCTAGGACCTTAATCAAATTTATTGTATAATGTTTATATGATTGCTTGAGGCACTGGCTTCTCATCTGACAAATCAGAGGATCTATAGGTGACAGCTTCCTGTATTAATTTGGACTGCCAAACAGGAAGGATTGTAGAGTTCATTGTGGTGATCTTGTCTTCATGAATTTTCATGGTTCCACTGGAAACGTGCCACACAACTTAAAATAAAAGGCTGTATCTATTTGCGGCATTAGTGGACTGGACCAGATTTCTGATTGGTCCCTTTGAAGAACAAGGCACACCCACTAGTTTGTGTGGGATATGTAATTTGATCATGTCTGATGTAGATTGTGTTTTTTGCCAGTGTAATTTGATCCAGATATTGACTACAGAGGCAGGCTACAGAGTTCTGACAAGGCACAGTACTGACACTGCCGAGTTCAGGGAATGCACAGCACTCGCACCCAACTTCAGAGAACACAAAGGACTCGGTGCTGAGTTCAGAGAATACACACCATCTCTATTCTGGAGTTCTGATAGGAAAGGTTGAAACCATGGAGGAATTTAACATACAGATGAGAATTTTAAAATCAAGGTGTCGGTCAAACAGCATAGCAGTGACAGGTGAGTGGCATTTACTACAAGTGAAGCTAGGGGCAGCAGAGTTTAGGATGAACTCCCTTTCATTAGAAGCTGGCCATGAGAATTCTGGAATAGTCAAGTCTGGCAAATATCACAAGTGTAATGCTGTGTATGTTGGTGAAAGCAACATAGAATATGCTGTCATTTTTTAAAAATGTATCTATTAATTATCAAGATGCAGGCAAATCGAACATTTATTACCCATTCCTAATTACCCTTGAGAAGGTGGTACCTTCTTGAACCACTGCAGTCCGTGTGGTGAAGGTCCTCCCCCACAGCTATTAGATAGGAAGTTCCAGGATTTTGACCAATTGACAATGTGGGAATGACAATATGTGTCCTAGTCAGAATGATGTGATTTGGAGTGAACTTGGAGGTACTGTTCCTTTGTGCCTACTGACCTTGTCTGTCTTGGTGGTAGAGATCACAGGTTTGGGAGGTGCTGTTGAGGAAGGCTTGACAATTTGCTGCATATTGTAGTTGGTACAACATTGTGGGAGGGAGTGAATGCTTAAGGTGGTAGGTAGTGTGCCAGTCAAGCCAGCTGCTCGAGCTGAAATTATCCAGACAGGTGCAATGTTTTCCATCAGACGTCTGCCTTGTGTTTTGTAGGTAGTGAAAAAGCTTTGGAGTGTTCAGAGGTGAGTCACTCGCCACAAAATATGCAACCTCTGATCTGCCCTTATAACAACTGTATTTATGTGGTTGGTACAGTTTCTGGTCAATGGAAACCATCCCCCCACCCAGGATGTTGATGGCGTGGATTTGGCAATGGTAGTGCTGTTGAAGTTCAAGGGGAGATTCTTTGATCATCTCCAACGAGAAAGCATCTTTGCTTGCCAAATGTGGCACAAATGTTACGTTATTTATCAGCCCAAGCCTTGATGTTAACCAGATCTTGCTTGTGAGCACAGACTACTTCATTATCCATAGAATTATGAATGATACTGAACGCTGTGCAATCATCAGCGAACATTCCCATTTCTGATGTAATGATGGAGGAAAGTTCATTGATGAAGTGGCTTAAGATGGTTGAGCCTCGGACACTGGCCTAGGGAACTCCTGCAGTGGTGCCCTGAAGCTGACATGGTTGGTGTCCATCAACCACAACCATACCCTTTGTGCTAGGTATGACTTCAGTTAATGGAGAATTTTTCCCCCGATTCCCACTGAATTCAGTTTTACTAGTATTCCTTGGTGCCACATTTGGTCAAAAAAACCATTGTGATGTCAAGGGCAGTCATTCTCAGCTAACCTCTGGAATTCAGCTCTTTTCTCCTTGTTTAGATCAAGTTTGCAATGGGTTCTGAAGCTGAGAAGTGCTGGAAAAATCCAAATTGAGCATCATGAGTAATTGCCATCTAATAGTCCTGTCGATGACACCGTGCACCACTTTGTTGACCTTTGAGAGTATGCTGACATGGTGGTAGTTGGCCTTAACCGCCTTGTCCTGCTTTTTGTGAATAAAGTATACCTGGGCAGTTTTCCACTTGTTGGGTAGGTGCCAGTAGTCGCACTGGGACAGCTTGGCAAAAGGTGTGGTTAGTTCTGGAGCACAGGTGTTCAGCAGTACGGCCAGATATTGTTGGGTTCCATAGCCTTTGCTGTATCCAGTGTAGTAAACTATTTCTTGATGTCATGTGAAGTGAACAAAATTGACTGCGGACATCTATGATATTGTGGACCTCAGAAGGAGACTGAGATGGATCATCCACTGAATTTTATTCAACGGGAACGGGTGAGTATAAAGTCATTGTTAGTGACATTAATGGAGTTGCAGATTTGTAGTATCATCAAGAGGCCTTATTCAGGTGCAGGATGGCATTACGGATCAAAGACTGTAATTATCCACATTGGCTCTTATCACTCCATCAAACGAAACACTCTGGTTGTGATCTGTGGTAACTAATTCCAAACCCTGACTTCTACCACTTAGAACAGGGCAGCAGACACATAAGCACCCACCACCTGCAAGTTTCCCTTCCAAGCCAGTTATCATCCTGACTTAGAACTATATTTGTCACTGGGTCAAAATCCTGGAACTCCCTCCCTAATAGCACTGTGGGTGTACCTACACCTCATGGACTGCAGTGGTTCAAGAGGCTGACTCACCATCACCTTCTTGAGGGCATTTAGGGATGGACAATAAATGTTGCCCTTACCAGCAACACTCACATCCCAAGAATAAATCAGGCATTGTATGCAGGCCAAAGATTGTTAACCAGTTTAAGTGTGGGGGCTGGGGAAATCTCCCTTTATGTCACAGGAGTTAAGAATGATAGTATTATGATTTCTGAGTTTCGCCCAGTCTAACGATGTCTCTTGCTGCACACACATTACCAAGCTTTCTGATAAATCAACTCATTGATGTTATTGGTCAAGAGTATGATCCAAATCTGGTGGAGGAGAGGAGAGGGAGATCATGGCGCAGTTATAAAGAAGGTGGTGGTTGGGGGTGGGGGGGTGGTGGAGGAAAGACAGTGTGCAACAGAGAGAAGAAAATGTGATCCACTTTCCCATGTGATGACAATCTCCCTCTCAACCATTTCCCCCCACCCCATCCCTTTAGACCTGGATTACAATGATGCATGGTTGCAACATCAGGTCCACATGCAGCTTTGTGGCTGGGGAGGTGGTGGAGGGTGTTGAGTGTTTCGGCTTGCCCCCATCCCGGCTTCTCCAATGCTATGCCAGCAAAGCCAGCATTTAACAAAAAAGCTTCTGTCCTTTAGAATGCTTTATTAATTACTATACTTGTCACAACAGATCTGTCTTTTTGTCTTCAGTCTTAATTGGTTTGTTGCTTTTTTAATGTGAATTTCTTTCAAAACATTACTGTGTACAAAATTGGGTCAATTAGGCATGCTGGCTGTTAGGTGATACTGTGGATACACTGAAGCTGTACATGAATGATGCTGAACTTTGGAGTCTTGTAGCTTTCAAACTAGGGCCATTAATTCTATGACTTGTGTAGCAATTGATAAATTAAAATGTCAAGTATATTTACAGACTGAGGTTGCAGACTTATACCAATGAGCTCAATTTACAGAATTACTATGATATTCAAAGGAGAATCTTCTAATGTCTTTGAGGTTGCATCATTCTTTAATTGGACAGAAGATCTTCATTTTTATTCTCCCAGCTCTTTTTTTACTCATCATTGTGGATGCTGCTACTCTCTTGACAGACGAGAGGCAAATTCTTCTACAACCTCACGTGCTTAGTGTTGTTCCATTCTCATCTATCAGCTTGAAATGTAGACTGGCTAGACAGATGGAGGAATTGTCAGTTTTCTTTTCCTGAGGTATGATATTTCGACCTCAGAAAAGACTGCACTCCGTAGGGTCTGGATAATGAATGAAACTGAGGCTCTTTAGTTAAGATTAGGAGCCCCCGTCCAAGTGATGTGAAATTAGCATTATGTTCAAGAACCTTACCCCACCCCATCCCTTTAGACCTGGATTACAATGATGCATGGTTGCAACATCAGGTACACGTGTTCAGATGAGTGCAAATATTTCATAAGCTTTTGGAACATTTCTGACTAATTTCAACATAAAAATCTTGGGTAGCTGAAAACTCTATTTCTACAAATGGTACCGTGTAAAATTAACCTTTTGTGAGGGGCCTAAACTCAGCACAAGGCTAGAGTGGTCTCCTTCTGAGCTACAAATTTCTATTCCTAAAACCATTTAAATTTTCACTCAGTGTTTTTAGGTATGTGGTGAAGAATATAGTTAGACTGCTGGTGGTATAATGGTGCTGTGCATAGAAATTCAGTATATCTATGGGAAAGTGATGAAGTCAGCACTCCTCAAAAGCTTTGACAGCGCAACAGTCCACCAAGAAATGTTTTACACATGCTATGAATAACTGCAAGTGTACTATCTCGTTCCTGTGATTTATCTAGAATCTTCTGACACAACTATTTTTTTAAGTAAATTTGAAAGATGATGATCCTCAAGAAAACTTAGGTCAGGATTTTCCATTTGTCGGGTGGGCTCGGCGGGAGGGGGCGGCCACAGAGCTGAGCCCTGCCTACGATCAGCTCCACAATGCGATTTCACACGGGCGGGCCAATCATGTAGATCGCGAGCAGTAGAGCGCTACCTGTGCGGGCAGGGGAGGAGGGAGAGTCGGGTCCGGCATGCGCACAAAAGAGCGCTTCTGTCTCCCTGAGGCACTGAGCTGCCTCGGAGTTTAGAGCACTTTTTAAAAAAAATAAATAAATACAACAAAAATGTAATGAAATGACTGTGTCACATGAGATGGGACCTGTTTTTATTTTTCAAAACAAGTTTTTATTTAACTTGTGAAAGCTTTAGGAAACCTCATCCTGCTCATGGATGAGGTTTCCTAAAAAAAACGTAAAGGCCGCTCAGCGTTTTCGCCTGCCTGCCAACCTCAAGGTTGGATGGGCAGCATAAAATTCATGTTAATTAACTGGTTAATGGCCTTAATAGGCCTATCAATTATCGGTGACCCTGCAGCTGAGTCTGGCACACATCCGCTGACCGAATTATCGCGCAACTTCACGATGACGTCGGGATGCATGCCCAACGTCATCACGTGTCATTTACCGTTCCGGCATGCCTGCTGTGCGCCCACAAGCCAAATGGAAAATTCTGCCCTTTACAATAAGACCTGCAGTTACAGAAGGAAGGAAAAATAAGCTGTATGCACAGAATTCTTCTCCCCTTTTACCATCCTTTAATTTTCTGATTTTCTTGTTCATACAATTGTACTGCTAACCAATGACCCAGCCCACTACAAACAAGAGAGCAGAAGAGTGTGGATCCGAGGGTTTTCCACCCGCTGATGTTGCTGCTTTATAATTGGTTAGCAGCAAGCAAGATTCAGTAGTGCAGATTGACCTGTGTCAGCTTATCCACCTCCACCTCTACTCCCCTCTGAAATAGTACAGTGTTCCACCCAACAGCCTAGCTGAGAGCAACTGAGCTCAAGCAACCTAGTTGAGCTAGTATCACTCATGACTTGCTGAGTCAAGAAATCTTAGTGCTCGTATTTCTCTTTATTAATACTTTTTAATGTGTTGCACTTCGTGTTTGCAGCCTGGCTTCACTTGTTTGGTTTAAACAAGTTATTCATAGCCCCCAATGATTGTAACAAGTTAGAGAACCATGAAAGTGAGTCAAATTAATCAAGAAATGAAAGAATATAAATTATTTTAATAAATTTAATTAATAAATTAATAGTAGTATAATTTGTTGATTTCACAAATTCTATGTGGCCCAGGAAGTTGATTTGAAGTTCTCCTTTCTTTGGTCCCTTGAGATGTGATGACACAAAAGGTTAGAGCACTGTTGTGGCAGATGAAGGTGTTTCCTGCATGACTCGCACTGAAAGTGAGTTGTTGGTTGTACTGACTAAACTTTCCCTTCGCTTTTTTCTCGCTTCATTATCAGCACTGTCAAATGGTGGGTGGTGTGCTTTAGTCAGCAGAGATGTTTCGAAGGTCATTTCACCAGACACATTCAAAATCTTGACAGATGTGGCTTTTCTTCTGAGTAATTGCCTTTTCCGTTTTAGGATGGCTGCACAATTAAGCAATAATTTAGTGGAAGAATTTAACAATAATGTATTCACTTACATTCCTGTTCAACTTGCTTCCATTTAATAACAGCACCAGCATCTTTAAAACTACAGATATTTAGTTATTTAAGATTCCAGTCTTTAGTCAAGAAAGAGAGAGAAATAAAATTGGATCATATCCCCTCAGTGCTGAAATATCTATGAACATTACAGCGCACAAGCATATTTCAACTACCAAAATGTATAATATGCTGAATTGCATAAAATAAATCAAAACTTGGTATCCGTCTATGTTAAATTTACTCATGTCAACCTTAGCTCACTGGTAGCATGCTGACCTCCGAGACCAGAAGGTCATAGATTCAAGTCCCATTGCATAGAATCAAGCACATAATCTCGGCAGACATTTATGGACAGCACTGAGAGAGTGCTCCACTGTTGGATGAAATGCTAAACCGATGCATGATGTGCTTTCTCTAGTGATACAGAGGCGTGCAGAAGAGGAGTATCCCAAGTTCAATCTCTGGTACCTGTTCTTCTCAGCCAGGCCAAGAGATGCTGAAGTTGGCCTCAGTACCTTCTGCTCGAGGGGAGAAAATTAGCAATGGCTCCATGCCTGATTAACATCCAGTAACCCTTGCTGGAAAGTGTGCATTTGTGGAAATCAGGTGGTAAAAGCACCTGACTTGGCTGTAGAAGCAGAAAATTGAACAGCCTGTCAACAATTTATACCTTGACTCATGTGTGAAAAGTGGCCTCTTGGATGAGGTACTAAAGAAAGGCAAGCATGCATGAAATGATGGAGGGAATTTTAATCTGCAAGACTGGGTGTGGGATGGGTGCAGAGCTAGGTGCGTGCCGGGTGGGAGGAGATGCGACTTCAAGAAGAAAAAACAAATGGCGTGACAGGGGTTCAACATGAACTCTCTGTCTTCAACAATAAACCAGTGCGCGTGCCTCTTCAGGTGCTCAGGGAACCCTCGTAGGACAGGAGGAAAAGCAGTTGTCTGAAGATTTAACCATGCATTCTGACTTTAAATACCAGCACGCAGGCCTTCCAGGCCTGCCACGGTCAACAAGGTGAAAGCACTGTGGGATTTGACGGGGTTTCAACAATCAGGTATGGGCTGTGATCATGCCCGGCCACTTACTCCAGTTGACTGTGAAACCTGAAAGTGGAATATTCATGCTGTGACTGAGTTAAAGAGTCACAGAATAACCCGCTCCAATATCTTTTACGTTCTTGACCTGCTGTTGGTCACTCAGGATAAAATAAGCTAAAATTCTGCTCATTATATTGCAGCTCTAAAGGGAAAAGAAAATGGTGCCATACCCTTATGGTCTGTTTTTCACCTGTGGCTAACTGACAAGCAAAGAATGCCTTAGCCAGTATTCAAGTTTTACAGGAACAGAAAGAGAAAAACTGCTGGGCTTTTAAAATCAGGTTTTGATTTGTTATGGAGAGTGCAGTGCCATTTTGAATTTTAATCCAAAAAGCACAGTAATTCAGCAATATATTTGCATATTTTAACCACAGCTTTCACTTGAGCCTGACCAGATAGAAATTAGGAGTATACCTATTGCATCTTGAATTTCAACAAACTGATGCTGGAATACAGAACCTATAATTGCCCCGTTTATGTTGCTGCATGAAGTGCACGTCATGGTTTGAAAAAAGCTCAGTAAATTGGAAATAAGCACTGCATTGCATAACTTCAAAACAACAAACCAAGAAGACCTGTTTTCTTATCTATTATTCATTTCCCCTTGCCTTCTGGTTCAATATGAAAACCTCTTCACACGCAGCTCAGTACTTGTCTGTCACATGATAACATTTGCTCAGACAGACAGTTTATAAAATTTGTTTTCTGGGTGTAGTCAAAGTTGGCGAAGCTGTATTCCCAAACTCTAGTTGCGCAGTGAAAATGCTGATGGCCTTAATTTTGCTCCATAGCAATTTTTTTTTAACCACTGAGTGATTTGTTCAGCTACTTCAGAGGTTGTTAAAGAGTCAAACGTGGGGGAGGTGACTTTTTTCTTTGAATGAAGTTGCTGTTGGGAGACGTATACCTGTTAAATTTAGTTAGTGTGAAAGGAACAGAATGGGATTAAATAATTTGGGGGCTGCTTTTGTTCACTTTCAAAAGTTGCATTATGCCCCACCCCACCAGTCATCACAGAACCATGGGAGGTGGAGAGGAAAGGAAATTGATCTTAAAAGAAATAAGACTAGGGAAAAGCCATACTTAATAAGGCAGAATTATGATTTTGCCCATATATGAATGGAAAATTTCAAAACAGTTTGAATTAATCAGAGTTAGCACAAAGGCTCATATGAGTTATATCCCTGTTCTTTACTTTGCCAAATTCAATTATGTCATTTGTTTGTGTATTTATTTTAATGAATTTGAATGGCTTCAACTTTTGGAAATAAGGTTGGCCACTGATAAGACACAGAGAACTTTGGTTATCAGCTTTCTCGCAATGACAGCCCTTGAAATGTCTGCAGCTGCTGGTATAACGCAGTAGCTGAAGGTTGATGGTACTGTATACCAAGAAAGCTATCGAATAAATTATAAATATGCGTAAACACCACTCTTCGGTTCTACTTTGTTCTTAACAGAGTTTCTCTTGAAAGAGAAAAAAATGTAAGTCTGTTGGGAAAGGGGAGGGAACTTGAGACTAACTATACAGCTCTCTCAAAAGCTGGCACAGGGATGACAGGCCGAATGGCCTCTTTCTCTGCTCAATGATTCTCTGATCATCCTCTACTGCCTGAGAGGTTTAAAAAAGAAATTAATTTGAACAGCATCAATGCAGCTTGTGGCAGGCCAAGAGTTTGAAACGTTGGAGATTTGGCGTGCCTTGGCAAAGTTTGTTATTTTATTAACTCCACAATGTGTGTGAAGTTCTGAAGTTTTATCTATCATACACAGTTAGGACAGGGTAGAGAGAACGGTATACCAGTGCAGGCCTTGGCTTGGAGTGATTGGTGCTGATGTTAGTTGCACAAATTGTAAATATGTTCCATTCACCAGTAGTAAAATTTCCATCTTACTGAAATAAATTCTTATTAACCCCAGTAATCTTAGTCCAAAGAACTTTTTTTTTCCAGACACAGTTCACAGACACTTGTAGAAACTGTAAACTAATGATGTCATCAGTGGCATTAGCCATTTTTATACAATAATGAAAATACATTTCCATAACAGAAAATCAATTTAGCCCTCCTACTGAGGCTGTAATCTCACTCTTGAGATCGTCCAAATAGATGTGTCAAATGGTAGTGCTTTCAGGGTAAGACAGGTGTGCATCAGCAGCAGTTTATGAAAGGACACTGCTTCAGATCTGATCGGAGAGTGCTTATCTGAAAGTAGAAAATGTAAAACTGTTTTTTCTTGCCATTATTTTTGCTCTTGACAACAACATGGAAGATTTTATATGGTGCCTCTTTCCATGATTTTCACCTCTTTTTCTATCCCAAAAGAGGGTTAAATATCACTGCCAAAGAGTATAAATAGGTATGCTCACTTTCCATGACTCAGTAACTTGGGACAAAGAGATGTCTCATAAAGCCATATGAAACATTACAAATATGGTAGCACAATGTTTTGCTAACTGTATTGGACTGTTTTGACTTTGGAGACATATCTGTGGATGTGTTACCAGTAACATGCTGTTTTACATATTGAAAGCTTCAATTAAAATGCAGCAACTGGAAATGCTGATATTTTTATCATTTAATCGGTGTAATTTATTTTGGAAAACTGAGATCCAAGAACCACAATTTCTCCTAGGGAGTGGGGTAGGGGTGTGGTTTGGGGTGGCAGGGTGCAGTGATCCCCTCTGAAGCTTGCTGTTCAAACTTGCTGATGTTAATAAAATTAATTTTAGTTGTGAAAAAATCCTAATGCATCAGTTCTTGATTTAGTCTCTCGTATTTAAGATATTTTAAGTATCTGATCTTTTAAAATGTAAATAGCTTTTGTTTGCCATTCCTACTTTGGCATGTACTCTATTACATATGTTTTCAAATGGAAAGAACTGTCAGGCAGTTACCTATATCAGACAAGAAAAAGATCTACAAGATTGCTTGTTACTAGCACTGAACAACAAAGGAACCTCAACTATTTTAAAAAGGTTCTCTAAGGACTCACTCTACAATGCCTTGTCTGTCTATGGATGCCTTCAATTAATAATAACTCTACTATCTCTATTACATAAATTCAAACTAGATTGCTATGGACCTAAAGTAATATCCAGAATGTTTTTATAAAATGACTTGGGAATAGTTCAATTAGGATGTAATGATCTCTACCACAGGTGTACATCTGGACCAGTATAATATTCCTGACATAGATGTTTTATTATACTATCACTTTAGAAACATGGTGTAATCTCTTTGGGACAGGGAATAAGTATTGTGGCAATAGCTTACTGATATCCGCGCCAGCCATAGGCTGAGGCCCAGGAATTTCTTTCTGGTGGATTGTAAGCAGCTAAACAATTTCAGTCTGGACACTTAATGCTCATGCATAGACTGTACTGATGACACAAAGGCATAATGTCCATCACCTGGTTGTAGAGTCATTTCCAGTTGAATCAAATTCCACTGTTCAAGCGGTACAAATCAATGCAATTTGGATTGAATGCAATTGCAAATGAGGAGCTCGGAATCTTGGAGTGCGCCTATAACTTGATTAAAATTCCGTTCTCTTGACCTGTTAAATTTAAATGAGCAGGTTTGCTTGATTTGAAGACTGACGTTCTTCACTCTGCTGATGATTATAGGATTTTATGTGCCATTTTGAGATTCAGATATTTGTTCTGTCCACACCTTTGGGACATGTCAGGCTTAGAATTTGGATACCATGGAATTTCGCTAATTCGGTGATATTTTAGCTCAAATAACGGGCAGTTTAGATTGTGCTGATTAATTTCAGATCATAATTGATGGGTATTCAAACCTTGACTTGATTCAAGTGTAGATCTGGAATTTTGTCAGTTGAGGAAGATATGCCATCAGCTTTTGCCTGAAAACCAGTAACATTTGTTTTGCAGCAGACAGTTTAATTCCACAAAGCAGTATTCAAACCTGCATACATAGAAGGTGCAGGTCTCCAACCTCATGCAAAATAATCTTCAGATTCCCTTATGGACACTACTTGTGCTGCTGTTATTTTTGGAAGAGGTCTATGTTTCAATATAATGTAGACATTTCATATTCTAAATGTACTGTGTATTGACAATTTATATTGGAGTTTATGATGTGAGAATGCCATGAAGCCGCTAATTTTATTTCAGGATGTTATGAAACCAGTACTCAGTCTACTTGTAGCCAGTATGGCTGTCTAAAGATAAAGAGACAGCTTAATGGATTCATAGTGTATGCTGAAATTTATCTGTGATCATTTATTTAAATAATATAAATGCAGACTTGGCTTAGGTCAGCTTGTATCTTTCATTATATGGACAGACAACACTGCACGGAATGTTCTGCCTGGTAAAATGCTGCTGTGCTCTCCGCTTACATGTGTTCACCTACAGTTATGCTAATATTTGTTTAAAAATTATTAGTGTGTGTTTTGGTGTCCTATAGAGTGGTTTAAAACTCACCAAAATGATGTTCCACATCTTTTGATTTAAAAGCTGCATTTTATGCAATATCAAAGCAAGCTTGGAATTTATATTTGGTTACCACTTTAGGCTTTATAAGAGAATGTGACCTTTTTAAATGTGTTTCTCCCAGGAAGGAGGAATAATTAGCTGCATCTTTTCCATTGTCTGTCTTGAGGTAGATGTTGTGTATTCTACCTATTTGTAAGGACAAAGCACTTAGGGATGCTGCCCTTTTAAATCTTAATGTGTTCCTACAGAAACTTCCCCACTCAGCTGTCTGCCTACCATTGTTCCAGCTCATGAAAAATTCCTTAGTTCCATCAATAAATTCTTCTTTAAAGTTGATAAGAGTTGTTGCTTGCAAAAGCTCCGGGATGTTGTAGCCAACAGTAATTCTATGAACACCGCCAGCTTAGTCAGCAAGGACCACAGGACTTGAATCTGACCATTGCTTGTGAGACTGAAATAGAAGATGAAGAATATGCCCATATTGCTGTGTAGTTAGACTCCAAATTCCTAGGAATAGAGAGATTGGAATAGAGTCTTTCATGTTTCACACAGATTCAACCATGCAACACACACTGGCTTCTGGATGCTGCTCACATGGTCCATCAAAAAGGCAGCTTCAGTACTTGATGCAGGCCTTGTCACAATGTAATGTCCTAATTGGATGCTGTCTGACTCCTGTTCCTATATGCCCCACAAAGTTCCCCAGCCCATTTTTGGAGCAGCGTCCAGTAGTTTCATTAAGGAATGATGGTTAGGCCATTCAGCATTTGGTAAAACTAGATCTAAAATGCTCAGTGTCCAAGCCACTAATTTCCATATCCAAATGGGAGTAGAGGCCCTACAACTGCATAAGACCCTGAATCACATTTAAACAATCTCCTGAAGGTTTTGTGCCCAATTAAAGGCCTGCCTGAAATTGACTCAGGCAATTTTTACCTTCTGGTTGTCCAGTTATCAGGCACAAAACAGACATGTGGCCATACAAGATTGTCCCCAGTAGGTCAAAGTTTGGTGGATCAACATTGCGTAGCAAGCCAGAGATTAGAGAAAATAGACATTCATTATTTCAAATGGCTGACCCTTTGGCATAAGCATGAGAAAATACTGTCAATGACTTAATAATAAATGTGATACTAAAGGTTGCCTTTGACAAAAGGTCATTAGGTGGTTGTTCCACCTGCAAAAGTATGGTATCAGGATGGATGCACATTTGGCTCGCAGAAGCCAGCGGTACAGACCAAGCTACTTGCAACACCTTGAACTCAATCATCTTCCCATGGAAGATATTTTTTCCAGTAACATAAGAGGGAATTTATTCTTATATTTGTAATTTCACAATTATTAGTGAATACTGTATGGTCCATGCCCTTAATTTAATCAACAACTACAAATTCTGAATAACTTTGAAAAATGTAAAAGAAAGCTAAAGTACAGAATGGGAAGAATCTCATACTGCATCAGAATGGTCCAACATTTGAAGTGAGAAAGGAACATGGATGATAGCTAATGGATTTGAGGCTCTTGTTGGATATTTGCTGCCCCACTTTCTCTTTGCCTGTGAGATCTACATAACTTTGTTTAATTTGATACTATTTAATATGACTGAATGACAAGAGGTACTCTTCTCCACTTTACCTCCCAAGGTGGTGTTTCTTTGCCTACTATATGGTGATGCATGTAGCAAACTGACTAATTAGTGAAACTTGCTTAATAAGATATTAAACTTTATTTGGTAGCCAAAGACTGTTTTTTAATGCTGGGAATCCAGTGACCTGTTGCCTGACCTATCAAACAGCTCTGCCTAATCTTTTTGATGTGTTGCAGAAAGTTGAGGGTTAATTTCAGCAAAAAAAAATTAGATTTTTATTAAATACGATTCTTAGATGGGTATATAGCAGTTTTACTGCTGTAATAACTGCCTAGTGTGGCAAGAAGTGCATTTCCGTATAATGCTTCCAGCTTTGTCATTGAAGACATCATAGTCATGAATTCGAAAGTGGAATTGAAGGCAATATAATTTGATTACCTATATTAATCAAGTGCAGTTAAACATTTAAAAACCAGTAATGTATGTGCCTGACTGATGCCAGATAGCCAAGTCTGTAGTTCAGAAGATTTATTTTCAGAAATATAATTCATTTAAGATGAGAGGACCATAATTGCAAGTGCTGTGTGGAATTTCAATGCAAGCTCTGGAATAATAGGCACCATATCTAGGCTGCACACAACTAGCCCAAGGTCTGCTTAATGAAAAGGAAATGAATGACACAATGTGTGATATTGGAGTGAGTATAAAATAAAAGAACTTGACAGTTATAATGAAGAGGGACAAAATAAGCGTCTGTCTTGTCAGGGCTTCATTTTTAATGTAAATTTTAAAATGTGATGGCAGGCATTCTGCTTCAGATTGGGTCTAGCTTTAATTAACAATGAGCAGTCTTCAGTTTCCCCAGACTTGTGTATAGTGAATAGGAGTAATTCCTTATCACATCATCTTGTGATATTTGCATCTTAGCAAGCACAAATTGAGAAATAAAGTCCATTAAGGAGCTTATACTATTTGTACAGCTTTTCAGAAGTATTACTCACTTCTGTAGCCTTTGAATAATAAATTTTTATTATAGCTTTCAAAGTGTATGTGTTGTATAAATCATGTTCTGTGAATTTCTAATGTTGGGTAGGTGGGAGAGGGCTTCTAAGGGCTGTGGGGGGGAAGAAAGCATTCTCTGTGCCCCTCCCTGCATTTGTGGCATTATTCACTGATTTCAAAATATCTTAATATCATTCAGATGGCAATATTAATTCCTCATCTTAAGAATAAATGTAAAATATATGTACTTAGATTTTTATTTTCTGAGAGGAGGGAAATTGCTGCCTCAGTCATCAAAGGGCGACAATATAATAGCCTAGTGCCTCATTCAGATTCATTCCAAATCGTATGCTTTACACTCTTCCATTTTCACATTGGTATGATTCTATTCTCAAGGTCGAAACACAATCTGAATTGGTCTGAACCCCCATAACAAAAATCATCAGCTGCTAAGGTTGAATTTATAGTGACCAATGATTAAAGTGATCTGTAAGATATTCCAGTCCTTAAAGTGCATAAATCTAAGGGCAGAAATTAGTCAGCAGTGGTTCAAAATGGGCATTATCGGCTCGGCTGCCTGTTACACACAGCGCTGAACTTCGATGACTGCAATGGCAGCGGATATCAGATGTTGCCTATAACAGGCAGCCAATTCAATATCATCCATTTTGTGCCACCACCTGAGACAAATTTCTACCCCCTAGTGCCCACTGCTTATGTATTCACCATGAATTAGAAACAGTTCAGAAGAGGCTTACTAGACTAAAACCTGGAATGGGCGGGTTGTCTTGGAAAGGCTGGACAGACTAGGCTTCTATCCGTTGGGGTTTAGAAGAGCAAGAGGCAACTTAATTGAAACATATAAGATGCTGAGGTATCTTGACAGGGTGGTTGTGGAAAGAATGTTTCCTCTTGTGGGAGAATCTAGAACTAAGGGTCATTGTTTAAAAATAAGGGGTCGTCCATTTAACCCAGAGGTGAGGAAAAAAATTTTCTGAGGGTTATGCGTCTTTGGAACTCCCTTCCTCAAAAGCCAGTGGAGGGCAGAGTCTTTGAATATTTTTAAGGCAGAGGTAGATAGATTCTTAATAACCAGGGGGCTGAAAGGTTATCGGGGACAGGTAGGAATGTGGAGTTGAGGTTAAAATTGGATTTGCCATGATTTTATTGAATGGTGGAGCAGACTCGAGGGGCTAAGGGCTCCTAATTCGTTGACAGAAATGGCAAAAGGTGTGGCTGAAAAAGAAATGGGATGGAAGAGACAGAGAAAGAAAACAGTCTAAATTTTATACAAAAACAAAAATCGCTGGAAAAACTCAGCATGTCTGACAGCATCCGTGGAGAGGAAGACAGCGTTAACATTTCAAGTCCGTATGACTCTTCTTCAGAAGTAAAGAGGAATAAAAATGTGGTGAAATATAAGCTGTTTAAGGGGGGGTGGGACAGGTGGAGCTGGATAGAGGGCCAGTGTTAGGTGGAGGCAAAGAAGAGATTGCCAAAGATGTCATAGACAAAGGGATGTTGACAATTTCTTTGGCAATCTCTCCTTTGCCTCCACCTATCACTGGCCCTCTATCCAGCTCCACCTGTGTCCCCCCCGCCTTAAACAGCTTATATTTCACCACATTTTTATTCCTCTTTAGTTCTGATTAAGAGTCGTACAGACTCGAAACGTTAACTCTGTCTTCGTCTCCACGGATGCTGTCAGACCTGCTGAGTTTTTCCAGCGATTTTGTTTCTGTTTCAGATTTCCAGCATCTGCAGTATTTTGCTTTTAGTCTAAATTTTATAATTGTTAAAGTTAGAATAGCACACTCAAAGATTATGCCGTGCTTAGCTGGGTGCTCCTCCTTAACAGGTTCCACTTCTGACATAGCTGCACAGGTGTAAATATTGTGTTATTGGTTGCAATGTTAGGTTGGCTCTCCTGATACTCTTTCGAGTACAAACCTGTTTCCATCTGTTTCAGATGAAGTTACATGTTTCATAGTTTTGCCATTGTGAGATTTGAACTCTTGATCTTGGGGTTACAAACCCAGTACCATAACCACTTGGCTATTTAGGCCAAGCCTTGGCTCTCCTGATGGCTCAGCTGGCCAAGGCAATGTATAACTGAGACACGCAGACAAGAAGGTCTAGGTTTGTGCTGATTTTACCTGAGGTGACAACTTAATCACAATTTTACCTCAGCATTAGCTCTTGCTCCCAATTTGATATGCTTCAGGTGTGTGCAGCTCAGTTAAGGATAGGATTGAGATCAGCTGTTATGTCCCTCACTGAGAAAGCCACCCAGTACTCAGCAAGTTGGCTCACAAATGAAGAATAGCTATTTCAGCAAAGTACCAGAGGTAGATATGTCCTTTGAAATCATGCTGCAGCAGAAGTTAGTGCCTTCAAGAAAAGATGAAGGGGGAAAATTAGCATAGCAAAAAAAATCCAATGTATTGAATCTCTAAACAAAAAGGTATGAAAAATTAATTAAAATGGTTTTATAGTTACATTCCATGAATTAAGACCTAGAAATTATTAGCTGCTGCCTTTGTTCGAATTTTAAATAAATTGTATAATGGCTGAGTGTTTTGACTGAAAAGCTGTGCTTTAAAAAAAAACTTTCTAATGATAAAAATATTGTTATTCTGTTCCCTCTCTCCTGTCACATGACAGGAAATAGAAAATAAAAGAAATCTGAAGGGATCTCAGAATTATAGCATTTGTGTTTCTGCTGGCCTTTTGGGCTTAAGTGACATTTTCTGTGATGCTGGCAGGCAACAACATTCTGTGGAACAGGATAATCTCAGTTAGAAGTAATTGCCTTAGATCATCTTAGCACAATGACAGCATGGGTGACCTGGGTTAGCAGTTTGTTTTACGAGGTCAGTCAGGAGTAGGATTGCAAACAAATTTAGACTGCGACCTGTTAATGCCAACTTTGTTAGATTGTCCACATGTGGTCGTCATTACAAATCTGAGTACGCAGAAGAATGGAGCCAATTCATGGGAGGCACTAACGAAGCCCCAAAGGGTGGCTGCTGATGGTCGGCCCATCTGGGCTGGCAGACCATACAGAAGCTGGTGACCTTAAACGTTTCATAGGAAGTGCTCTGAGTCGGTTTCCACGACCATCTGCTATTTGCTCCCCTGATGAATTCTTCTTTTATAAAGCTTGGTGCATTGGGCCTCAGCAGTAGTTAGCCCTTGAGTTACATATTCTGTGTTTCCCCCACCGCCACCCGCCCCCCCCTCCCCCCCGCCTCTCTGTCTCTCTTTTCATGATGTTGTCTACATTATTTATTTGGAGTTAGGCTATAAGCAGTGAGCATAGTCCCAAAGCTTTTATCTTGGAATCAAATAGGTTGTTTTATTCTCTCCTTTGCAATTCTGATAGATCTGCTCTGTTCTCTCGCAGGAGTTTCTTTCATGTTGTGCTGCAGACAATTAGTTGTCTTATGTCTTCTTTATATATTCATGAGAGCTATAAAAACAAAGTTTTTCATATGGTACAAGGCTAAAGCTGAGTCCAAGCTTCGTATAAACTGCCCTCATGGTACAAATATTCATTTATATGCCTACAGATGACAGCTTTTTATGGTCACTTAACAAAATGTCCCTTAACTGTCATACCACGACAGGGGGTCCCTTCTGACTGATGTGCTAGGGGACTGTAGGACGCATCATTGCCCCCCCTCAGAATTAATTCAGATGCCTTTGGCTATATTCGGTTGCCATAACTAATATACTCTTCTTGCTGCTTGCACATACACATAAAGCACGAGAAAACTCGCCATCTACATCTGTAGTGCTGGTTAAACCCCCAGAGAGTGGAAAACAGAGTGCTGCCCTGAGGCTCAATCTGTTTGTTACATTGCTATCTCAGCATTGGCTGTCTGCTGGCCAGACCTTAGGGAAGCCACTGCATGTTTCATCAAACTGTCTAAGACCCAGTGAAGCTGAGACAACCCTCTTATTTTAGCCTGGGGCAAGTTCAAGTCAACATTCTATTTCCTTCCATTCAAATGCCTTTGTGGTTGAAAAGGGCAGGAGAGGAAACAGAATTTTGAAAACTCCTTCCCCTTGATAGGTTACCACACGCGTGTGCTTGCCTCTATTAGTGTGATAAGACTTGAGGAAATTTATAAAGGACATTGCTGAAATCTCTCTGATAAATCAGTTGCTTTTAATGCACTTTTTCATGGTAGCCTATTATTTTGGCACTTTTCTCCTCCATATGTTCCAAGTTCCATTAGCAGGATTTTCTGTCAGCATGTGTGGTGCATAGAACTCTCTTAACCTAGATCCCATTAACTGGAATATTTAGTAAATAAAATACTCTTTCCCCCTCCTGCCCTAAATCAGTCCCATTAGTGGGTTTTCAGTCTGATCGTGTCACAAAAACACTCTTCGCTCATCTTTTCTCGAGGTTGCTTCCTCCTGAGATCATAATGGGAGGAAAATGTTGCCGCAACACATAATTAGAGCCTATTTTGCTAACATTCCTTAAAGAATTAGAAGGCAATTGGCACAACTAAGTAAATGATCCCCTACTAGCCTCTATGTAGACAGAACTGCAACGAGCACAATGATCTGTTTACAGTTTTGTGTTAGAGCAGGTGTTAACAGTGGGAGGAAACTCCAGGTAATAGAGCCCTTTATCTTTCAACAAGCACCATAGCTGTCAACAGTTGCCATTCTTTAGATTTCTTCAACTTCTTATTTTGACACGAGCCTTTGTCCAACTGACAAGGGCTGCGTGGGAGGTGAAGGCCGGCCTCTTTCTTCAGTGTTAACATTCTTTTGGCAGTGCTGAGCAGAAATTAGTCGTCTGACTTACACCAGTTTTGACAGTACCAGTTTTGTTCACTCCTTTTGAATACCTCAAAAAATATTCTCAAGAGACTTCTGTGAACT
Organism: Carcharodon carcharias; assembly: GCF_017639515.1. Lineage (NCBI taxonomy): Eukaryota > Metazoa > Chordata > Chondrichthyes > Lamniformes > Lamnidae > Carcharodon > Carcharodon carcharias. The sequence goes on from NC_054479.1 coordinate 8,669,644, forward strand.
CTTGGGGTCAGTTTGAAGTCTCTCCCATTACTTAATTATACATTTGGACTACTGCACAACAGAACTGCAGTTTCGATTTTCCTTCTTTTATTTTCTTGATTCAGGGTCCTTTCTTTGCCTTTTCAATAGCAAAGGAAAAAGATGGTTAACAATGTTTCTACAGAAGCTGAATTGTCCTATTAAATTCTGGTTTTCAAACATTTTTTATCTAGCTAAATGTCTTTTATTACAGCTGTCTCTTTGTGTTCTCTGTTTGTCTGTAATCTAAAGCTAGCCACACAAGTTCCTGTTTCATTTATCAAACCAAAAGAGGTTGCTTGCTTGATTTTTTTTTAATGTTCATGTCCACAGAAGTCAGCATGGAAACACCCCTGACGTATAATGGTTGGGTAGCTTTGCCCGTGACACTCTTCTTCTGAATAAAGTCCTTTTGTATATCCTCAAGTGTGTAGGTACACAGATTGATTTATTCCAGGGAAATTTTTCTTTCTCTCCCAAGACCTAATTCACCACAATGAAAATAAAAATGATAATGACACTCCTGTGTGCTCTGATGTTGTCACACTGCCACAGTTGTTGGAAGCTTTTTAAACCAGAGCTAGTTATCACATCAGTTACGTTTGAGGCTTATAGAATTTCTGAACATTTATAAACCTGAGAGTTGTGATCGTTGTTACCAATGAATTGAAGAGCACGTTGTACTAGTGTGTGTTTCATGCATTTGTGATTGAACTTAGACCACTTTTTCGTTATAAGTTTTTGGAGGACAATTGTGGTGATTTATTTAATGGGGTTGGAGGTCAGCACCACTTACCCTAATGCAGACCTCAAAACATTGTGAAGTCCAGCCATGAGGGGCACAAGAAGGACAGCTGTTTGGTGATGTCAAATTATAGCACTAACATATTCTGTTGCTCAGTTGCCTGGTTACATATTGGTACGGTTCAATGAGAGAATCTAATCTTACTCTCGGCTGCATTTAATATATAGCAGTACTGCTAATATATTGAAAATAATTGTAATTTGCACTAGTAAGTTCACATTTGTCAGATTCTGATAACCATTTCTTAGTGAATTTGGAAGTGGAAACCATGCCAGGAAAATATTGCACGTTTCTGAACTTGGTTAATCGCCCATAGTCTTAGTTAAGATATTATGGTTGTTAGGCAAAGAAGACTCAGTGTAACTTAATTAAAATATACAATTACAATAATTTGCTTTGACCCTAGCACTTATAAAATAATTGAAATGTGATGTAAATATAAGTTTTATGTGTTTTATGTTTAGCTAAGTGTAAGATTTCCTTTGTCCTCCTGAAACCTCCTTACATTTAACTTGTCCCCTCTTTTGCTCTTGTTAATTATAGAATCTAAATAAACTTATGCAAATTCAATAATTTAGGTGAAGAATCTTCATGTTGAAGGTTACCAAAGTCAGATATTATTGTAGGTGATGAGTGTATGTTGTGTTGATCTATTGGACTTTGCTGTGGAAAGCTGGTAGGAAATTTATCACGTTAAATTAAACTCCTGGGTCTTTGCAGCATCCATAAGATACCCATTACTGTTACTAATGGGTGTTACAGCCGAGAACTGAACAAACATGCATCAATTATGATATTGTCCACTTTACTGAAAAAACACAAAAATAGACAACTAGACTAACGAACTGTCTTCCTATTAAAATTAATTGGTCTTATCACAAATTACCTACCGTCTTTATAGACCTGTTTAAGAGAGGCACACAATAAATATGCTTCAGCAAAGCCAATGTTACAGAGGTGTTCACCTGCTTGTCTTTTTACATTTCTCCCTTCCTATCCTGAAATGCCTCACTGGGATATGGTTCTGACCTCCTGTACCTTGCCCAGTCGGTCATCTTGTGTAAATGTGAACAGGCTATTTAACAATGGGAAACAACTCTGCCCATGTCACCACCTAATATTAGGGCTGCTAGAACTGGCCTCTGCAACCCTGAGTAATGAGGGAAACATTCCAGCCAAATTCCCTGCTTCTGTCCTATATTATGTGACACCTGCTTGAAAATGTGAATGCTGGGTGAGGTCAGGATTGGGTCGAGTAATGATGCCCTCTGTGGTTGCATGGCCTGTTTATACTGGCTGACTAGTCTTGCTCATGAAGAATAGGCAAAGCACAGGAGAGACCAGCAGAACTCATGGTACTGCACTACAGTAATAGTCAACATCTTGTTGAGGGGAGAAGAACCTAATGTTGGTTTGTGCCACCAAAATGACCAGGAACTAATCCATAAACAATAGCCTAATAACCAAATAGTGCAGAAATATTTTAAATCTGTATATCATGTCAACCTTTCATAGTTTTCTAATGTGGCTACTTTACTCAATTTAGTTTGGAAGGTGTTACATACTGGAATATTTGTGCTGTGAAAGTAAGGTCCATAAGAGCTCCGCAGTTTCTTGTCACCATTTTCATAGCACCAAAGGGAATTGAAGCCTTTTCACGTTGTATTGGCCTATGCATCTCACACATGCACCACTATATTATTAGCAGTGCCTTGCTTACAAGGCTCTGTGGGATACTTCCTCCATCTTGACTTTATTTATAATGCTTCCATTGACCTGCCATGTTTTGAATGTTGTGCTACAAGGTGAAAACTGAAAGAAAGAAAGACGTGCATTTATGTGGCACTTTTCATAACCACCAGACATCTCAAAGCACTTTACAACCAATGAAGTACTTTTTTTTTAAAGTGTAGCCACTGTTGTAGGAAATGTGGCAGACAATTTTGTACACAGCAAACTCCCACAAACAGCAATATGATAATGACCAAATAATCAATTTTTGTGATGTTGATTGAGGGATAAATATTTGTCTGGACACCTAGGAGAACTCCCCTAATCTTCCTTGAAATGGTGCCATGGGATGTTTTACATCCGCCTTTTGAAGGCAGATGGGTCCTCGGATTAAAGTCTTATGAGAAACAGCACCCCTGACAGTGCAGCGTTCCCATACGAGCATACGAACCAGGAGCAGGAGTAGGCACTCAGCCCTTCGAGCCTGCTCCACCATTCAATAAGATCATGGCTGATCTGACTGTAACCCCCTGTCTACCCCCAGTAACCCATCACTCTCTTATTTATCACAAATCTATCTAACTCTGCCTTGAAAACATTCAAAGATTCTGCTTCCAGTGCCTTTTGAGGAAGGGAGTTCCAAAGACTCACTTCCCTCAGAGAAAAAAATTCTCCTCATCTCTGTCTTAGATAACCCCTTATTTTTATACAGTGACCCCTAGTTATAGTTCCCTCAGTGTTTGATGTACTTGTCAGCCATGATTTTTGTGTTCAAGTTCTGAAATGGGACTTGAACCGTAAACCTTATGATTCAAGAGGCGAGAGTGCTACCACTTGAGTCACAGCTGACACTGTTACATATTCAGACATGATTACTTCAAGGAGGCTGGTAACAAAAGAGGTAGTGAGCCATGATGATGTGTTTAATTTGATAGTAAGGAGAGTTTTTGAGTGAACAAAATAATCTAAAAGTCAAGGATAATCTCTCTTTTCTAACCTCCAAACCATTCCCAAAATTTGTCCCATTCATTTTAACCTGGTGTATTGTTTTCATAACACTGATCAAAATTATATTGATAAATTTCAAATGGGCGTTTAAATTATTGCACACAACAAGAGAAAAAGGTTTATTTTGTTCTTTATATTTGCCTACATAGGTAATGCACATTAACTGGTTACTGCAATTAATTCAATATGGTCATTTGGGCATCTTTGAATGTGTTTGTGAAAAATTATCTCAAAAGTTTAAGAAAGCACAACGGTGGATCCTGTGCCTTGTTCAGTGACATTAGGAGCTTTACGTTTTTGTATTTTAAAAAATATTCCTTTTCTTTACTGTCCAGTAATCCCTGAGAACATCAGTTTGTTTGAAATGCAATAATAATTGTTTGGTAGTATAGAAGTTAAGTATTGCTGAGAAAAGAGACATACTATCGGAGCTTTTTGTCTTGCATTCATCAGGACAGCTACACAGGATAAACCTGCAGTAAAGGGAACAACAATTTATACTGCATGAGAAGAGAATGCTGATTAGTTGGCAATTGGATTCTGATTGGTAGAGGCATTGCCATGGAGAACGCAGCAGAGAACAGTTAAACACCACACTTCTGTTTCAAATTCACACCAGACAGGCTAGCACTGGTCAAGGCATTGCCCTGGGGAATGAACGAAAGAATGGCTGTCCCCCAAGCTTTTGTTTAGTTGGAAAAGACATAATGCGATGACATGCTCCTTCTGTCTGCAAAGGACATGGTCCAATGTGTAAATATATGTGGCTTCTAGCATGTGTAAGTGAGCCACACTACGACCCTGACTGGTAATCTTAAATTGGTTTTCAGTATAATTATTAGCACAATCAGGATTGTTCAGCAAGTATTATCCAATTGCATTAATAATTAACTGTCCTCTGCTGCAATGCCCATGGCAACACCTTTACCAATCAATCAGCACTTTCTTCTCATGTTGTATAAGTTGTTGTTCCGTGCTATTGCATAGCAGTCCTGTTGAGTACAAGATGGAAAAGCTCTGATAACATGTCTCTACTTTCAGCAATACTCAGGTAAAATAGCGTTCCACTTCAGAGAAAAGTCAGAGCTGATCATCCCACTGTAGTTCCTAACTCTGTGCTCTGTGCATTTCTCAACACCCAGTGAATTCAGGAACTCTTTACAAATAGTTGGACAGTTGCGAGGGTAGACATTGCCCCAGGGAGCTGGCACAAAAGGGAACCTCCTCTTGATGAGTGGGCACTCGATGACAGCATCCTCTCCCAACAGCAAATCCACAATGGTTTTGAAAACTACAGACACAGCACTTCAAAGGGAAGGGGCTGTTGGCTGCTATCCTTTGGAGGGGAAGGAATCACCTGAGTGCCACTTCTTTTGAGACAGAGAAAGAACCCCTGTCAGCTCCAGTCACCATGATCCTAATCCACTCTCTCCAAATCTCATGTCCCAATCTTGCTCCAGCCTGACCCCAATCCCTGAGCTCCCTCCCTAACCCCTGCTCAGGCCCTTCCACCTGCTTTTTCCAAATAGACTGCTCCCTATATTCTAAATTCTTGATGAATTTCTTTATTCGAAGGATTGTGAATCTTTGGAATTCCAATCCAGAGGGTTGTGGATGTACCGTCATTGCATATGTTTAAGGCTGAGACAGATTTTTGGTCTCTCAGGGGATCAAGGGATATAGAGAATGGGTGGGAAAGAGGACTTGAAGCTTGTCACAAGGCTAAGCCCCTTTATTTTTGAAAATATAATTTCTCAACTTTCAACTTGGATAGAGAGACTGCACTGCTTAAAATGCAAGGCCACATTCCATGGTGATGGTGAGAAATAAACAAATCCCCCTCAGGGGAGTGTGAAGAAGGAGACATTTCCTATAATCCAGACACCCACCAAAACTCATAACCATCTAAGGAAGAGGTATTAAATTGTATAGAGCCTTGGTGAGACCGCACCTGGAGTATTTGTGTACAGTTTTGGTGTTTCTTATATAAGGAAGGATGTACTTACCATTGAGGGAGTGCAATCGAGGTTCACCAGACTAATCCCTGGGATGGCGGATTATCATATGAGGAGAGATTGAGGAAACTGGGTATGTATTCACTAGACTTTCGAAGAATGAAAGACGATCTTATTGAAACTTACAAATTCTTACGGGGTGTGACAGGGTGGACTTTTCTGGCTGGTGAGTCTAGAACCAGGGGGCACAATCTGAGAATAAGAGGTAGGCCATTTAAGAGAGGAGGAGGAATTTCTTCACTTAGAGGGTGGTGGATCTTTGGAATTCTCTACCACAGAGGGTGGTAGAAGCTCAATCAATGAGCATGTTCAAGACAGAAATCGATAGGTTTCTGGAGACCATTTCCATCAAGGGATATGGAGATAGCACGGGAAAGTGTCATTGAGGTAGATGATCAGCCATGGCATAATTGAATGATGGAGCAAGCTCAATGGGCTGAATGGCCAACTCCTGTTCCTATGTTCCTAGTAAAAATGCATATACTGGATGTTGAAGCAATGGCTGCTGCCACAGACAGACATACCTAAAACCTCTTGGAAATACACAATGAGTGAAGTATTTCAAGTCAAAGCTGCCCAGAGAGAGATGCAATTGACACAGGAGGGCGTCAAGAATGCCTTCAGCAGAGGAAACAGGCTGAAGGGCTGTTCTCTCTCTCTCTCTCTCTCCCTTTTGGAATCAGTGCACTGCCTAGTTTGAGAAGCCAGCTCTACCAGAAACCTACCAACGAACTGAGATCTCATAATAATTGCAACATTTTCTACATCTGACCGCTTCCAAGGAACCAGCTCACCCAATTTGGCTGCAGCATTTGAAATCTATGTCTCAAGGTCAGTCTAAGGACACTTAACCGTAAAATCTTCTATCTTTTTTCTAATGGACTCTAACTCCCCTTATTTGATGCGTGTGTGTGTATGCCCATGTGTGTCAAAATGCTGCTTAAGGGCCGAATGCCTGATGCCTTGTTTTAATTATTTTCCTTGGATTTAGTGGTCAATAAATTTGCTCTTTCTTTGACTCAAGAAAACCATATTTTATTGGCTCCTTATTACTCACACCTTTAAATAGTTAAATACATTTTGGTTTAGAATAGCCATGAAAAGGAAACTTAAACATTTGTTGTGACCAACCGGTGACATTGAATAGAGGGGAGCCAGTTCACCCCTTCTCACCTGTTCATAACAGGCCCAAGATCAGCCATGATCATATTGAATAGTGGAGCAGGCTCAGGGTCAGGAATGGGCCAGGATTTTACGCCCCCTCCCACCCAGTGGGATATTATGGCCCCGCCGAATTGACTGGGGATTTAAATGGCTCGCCGCATCTGCCAGGGGGAGACTTGCTGTGGCGGGGCTGTAAAGTCCTGGTCATGGACTTCTCCTGATCCTGTTTCCTATGTAATGTTCCCTTCTTAGACTTTGGTTCCTCTCAGTCACTTCACCCTTTGTCCCATCTCCTTTCTTGGGAGTTTTGATTGTTCCACCATTGCAACCCTCCTGAAGCTGAAATTGGTACTGTAAGAAGCTGATTTTTAAGTGTTGGAATAATACAGAAAATCATTGCATTTGTTACTCTGAAATATCAGTTCTGTCAGTTATTCAACTGCTTTATCAACTAAATCAAGTTATGCATGGGGTTCATTGTTATTTCCCAGGAATTGGAATGGGCTATAAGTGTGCAGCATGCAGAGGATTATTTTCATTTCCCAACATTTCTCCTTGGAGGTGAAAGGAAATCCCACACAGAAGCTCCTGGCTGTCCTTCCACTGATCCCAAGTGGAATAAATGTTCACAATAGCTAGACAGAATACCAGAGGTTCTAAATGTATTTTATTGTGACAAATTGCATAAAAATATTTGAGCTTAGATTTTAAGGGTTACTGATTGCATTTTGAGCTAGAAGGAAAAAAACAGCTAAGATGTTGGAATGAATACAAAGTTTTGGAATTCTGAACTCATTGGCAAGTTTGTGCTATGGGTTCCACTTAAGGCAAATAAACTTAAAAATGTAACTGTATTTTGGTGTTTCACCTAACATTACTATTTTGAAGATCATGGTAGCACTTCTATCTCAAAATCCAAAACTGTAATTAAAATTCTGCCCCACCCCCCCCCGCCGCCCCACCAACCCAAGTCATTACTTTAATTCATAAAAAATGGCAGAGAATGACTAAAAGGTTAACCAGAAGAAAGAAATTAGAGTAAGAGAGGAAGCTGGCTAGAAATGTAAAAACATATAGCAAGAGTTTCTACAGACATTTAAAAAAGAAAAGAGTAAGTAAAGTGAGTGTTGGTCCTCTAGAGAGTGACAGTGGGGAGTTAATAGTAGATAATAAGGAAATGGCGGAAGAAATGAACAAATATTTTGCTTCCGTGTTCGCTATAGATGACACAAAAAACATTCCAGGAACAGCTGCAAATCGAGAGGTGAAAGGGAGAGAGGAACTTGGTAAAATTGAAATCACTAGGGAAATGGTACTGAGCAAATTGATGGAGCTGCAGGCTGGTAAGTCTGCGGATCCCAAGGGACTACATCCTAGGGTCGTAAAAGAGGTGGCTAATGAGGTATTCCATGCACTGCTGTTAATTTTCCAAAATTGGCTAGATTTTGGAAAGGTTCCATCAGATTGGAAAGTAGCAAATGTAACCCCTCTATTTAAGAAGGGAGAGAGGTAGAAAACAGGAAACTATAGGCCAGTTAGCTTGATGTCAATTGTAGGGAAGTTATTAGAATCGATCATTAAGGAGGTTATAGCTGGGCACTTAGACGAGCTCAAGGCAATTGGGAAGAGTCAGCATGGTTTTGTGAAAAGAAAATCATGTTTAACCAATTTATTGGAGTTTTTTGAAGGAGTAACATGCACAGTGGATAAAGGGGAGCCTGTAGACATGCTGTACTTGGGTTCCAGAAGGCATTTGATAAGGTGCCACGTCAAAGGTTATTACGGAAAATGGTGTAGGGGGTAACATATTTACATAGATAGAAGATTAGCTGGCTGGCAGAAAGCAGAGAGTATGCTTAAATGGGTCTTTTTTGGATTGGCAGGATAGATGAGTGGAGTCCCACAGGGGTCTGTACTGGGGCCTCAACTTTTTATAATTTACATCAGTGACTTAGATGAAGGGAGTGAAGACATGGTAGCTAAATTTGCAGATGACATAAAGATAGATAGGAAAGTATGTTGTGAAGAGGACTAGAGGTTGCAGATGGATATAGATAGGTTGAGTGAGTGGGCAAAGAACTGGCAAATGGAATTTAATTTGGGGAAATGTGAAGTTGTTCACTTTGGCAGGAAGAACAAAAAAGCAGAGTATTACTTAAATGGAGGACGGCTGCATAATTCTGAGGTGCAGAGGGATCTAGGTGTTCTAGTACGAGTCGCAAAAAGTTAGTATGCAGGTTCAGTAAGTAATTAAGAAGGCTAATGGAATGCTATCCTTTATTACGAGAGGGATTGAACCTAAAAGTAAGGGTTTAATGCTCCAGTTATACAGGGCATTGGTGAGACTGCACCTTGAATACTGTGTGCAGTTTTGGCCTCCTTTTTTAAGGAAGGGTGTAAATGCATTGGAGTTTGTTCAGAGGAGGTTTACTAGATTGCTACCTGGAATGAGTGGCCTGTCTTATGAGGAAAGGTTGGACAGACTGGGTTTGTTTCCACTGCAATTTAGAAGAGTGAGGGGTGATTTGTTTGAAGTATACAAGATCCTGAATGACCTTGACAAGGTGAACATGGAAAGGATGTTTCCTCTTCTGGGTGAGTCCAGAACTAGGGGGCACTGTTTTAAAATTAGGGATCGCTCTTTTAGGACAGAGATGAGGAGAAATTTTTTCCTCAGAGGGTTGTGCAACTTTGGAATTCTCTGCCTCAAGGCGGTGGAGGCAGAGTCACTGAATATTTTTAAGACAGAGGTAGATAGATTCTTGTTAGGCAAGGGAATCAAAAGTTTTTGGGGGTAAATGGGAATGTGGAAATCAAAACACAAGAAGATCAGCCATGATCTTATTGAGTGGCAGAGCAGGCTAGAATGGTCTACTCCTGTTCCAATTTCATGCAGATTAAAAAATACTTTTAGTGCTGAATGTTTCTCTAATCCATTTTATATCATCTTCAGAAATATGCAAAATATGATACAACAACACAAGAAATGGGAGCAGGAGTAGACCATATGGCCCATCAAGCCTGCTCCATTATTCAATATGATCATAGCTGATCGTGGGCTTCAACTCCATTTTCCCACCTGCTCCCCATTTCCCTTAATTCCCTGAGAAACTAAACATTTGTCAATCCAGCCTTAAATGTATTCAATGATGGAACACCCACAACCCTCTGGGTTAAAAAATTCCAAAGATTCGCAACCCTTTGAGTGAAGAAATTTCTCCACATCTCAGTCCTAAATGATCGGCTCCTTATCCTGAGACTGTACCTCTGTGTTTTAGACTCCCCAACCAGCGAATGCAATCTTTTAGTGTCTACGCTATCAAGCCCCTTTAGAATCTTGAAGTTTTCAATGAGGCTGCCTCTCGTTCTTCTAAACTCCAAAAAATATGAGCCCAATTTACTTAGCCCCTCATCATAGAACAACTCCACCATTCCAGGTACCAATTTCGTGAGCCTTGCTGTACCACCTCCAATGCAAGTATATCATTTCTTAAATGTGGAGACCAGAACTGCACAGTTTTCCAGATGTGCTCTCATCAAAACCATGTACAACCGCAGCAACACTTCTTTATTCTTGTACACCTATCTCTTTGCAATGAAGGCCAACATGCCATTTGCCTTGCTAATTGCTTGCTGTACCTGCATGCTAACTTGCTGCGTTCCTTGTACAAGCACACCCAAGTGTCTTTGCATATCAACACTTAGAAGTTTCACACCTTTTTAACAAATATTCTGCTTTTCTTTTCTTACAACCAAAGTGAATAACTTCACACTTCCCTACATTATATCTGCCACCTTGTTGCCCACTCACCTAACCTGTCTATAATTTCTTTCCAGCCTCTCTGTGTCCTCCCCACAACTTACTTTCCCACCCAGCTTGGTATCATCAGCAAACTTTGATAAATTACTCTGTCTCTTCAGCAAAGTCATTAATATAAATTGTAGACAGCTGAGACTCCAGCAATGATCTATCCAGCGTGCTACTATTCATTGCTTGCCACTCTGCTTTCTATCTGTTAGCCAATCCTCTACCCATGCTAAAATATTATCCCCAACTCCATGAGCCCTTATCTTGCCTGTTAGCCTTTTGTGTGGCACCTTATTGAATGCCTTTTGGAAATCCAGGTATACTACATCTACTGGTTCCCCTTTATCTACCCTACTAGTTACATCCCCAAAAAACTCTAATAGATTTGTCAAACAGGACTTTCCCTTAGTAAAACTTTAGTACTTTTTCTAAACTGAGTATAGAAGATTAAGGATTGACCTAATAGAGGTGTTTAAGATGATTTAAAGGATTGATAAAGTAGATAGAGGGAAACTATTTCCACTGATGCTGGCATCCAGAACAAAGGGACCTAACCTTAAAGCTGTTCAGGGATGATGCCAGCATGCACTTCTTCATATAAAGGGTAGTGGAACCTGGAGCCCTTTCCCAAAATGTTGTTGATGCTGGGGATCTGTTGAAGAAGTGGGTGGATAAACAATAATCTAATTGAATGGCAGAACAGATTTGAAGGGTTGAACAACTTTCTCCTGTTCCTATGTAAATATATGCCCTCAAGTCTATCTATACTAAAGTTACATTCAAACCCTGAACAATCTAGCAGTAAAATCAGAATATAGGTGAACAGTTGCTTGAGTGAAATCCACATATTTTTAGCATATAAAGTATGACATGTAGCATTGTGAAAATTTAAAAAGAAATTGTTACTTTAAGACTCAAGGCTCTTGTTTGTGAGCTTTTCTTTAGCAAATGGCATTTCCCAAGATCAGACCTGCAGTCAAGTTTAAATTTATTTTATTAATTCTCCAACAGATGCACTTCTTGATGAGAAGAATTTAGTACTAAGAAGTTGATGTAGTACATGTGTTACGATTGTCCAAATGCATTGCTGACCTATGCATTGATTATAAGTAACATTAATCATAACAGTATATACTGTCCTCCCAGATGGTTGAAGACATTTCAGTTCAACCTAAGTGTTAAAATAATACCTATTCAGAGGGCAGTATGCTCTCAGAATGTGCTTCTGTGCTCCACACAAATGCCAATTTCAGGTGTTGTAATGATAAAAATGAGCAATGGAACACTGGTGACCTTATTTATCTTGCTCTGTAAGAAAATTTTTTTTAAAAAAACCTGTGGATATGTTCACATTTGAATTTTTAGCTGTAGGGGAAAAGCAGTTGTTGGAGATGGGACACAAATATATTTGTGAACTTGAAGTATTCCTTTAGGAAAATTGTATGAAACAACCTTTGGATTTAGAGGAATTCTGGCACTAGCTGCAAGTATCCCTCTTTTCCACTTCTGATTGAAAGAAAATCTAAGTATATTATACATGGGTTTGACTTTCAACTCAGTGTCACTAATTGAATGGTTATGCTGCAATATGGACATCAAATCTGACCTGGAAGCTACTGAAATCTGAGCTCTGAATCAGTAAACCATCCCCACCTCCAGATTAATGTATTGTGTGTAACAATTTAAACATGTACCAGCCTAATAACAGTCTCAAATGGCTTCCATTGCATATACCAAATTTGGCTACCATTTGTATTTCATCCAGGTGACCACCAGCTATCGCCCTGCAACTCGGGGTAAAGAATGGCTCTGCCATGCAAGGAGGCATAACAACTACGGGCTAAAAATAAGTATTACTGTAGTTGTGGTGCTGCCCTACAGAACATCTAGCATGACTGAAACAACTCCAGTCAAAAATCACATATGAGCAAGGATTATAATGTTTGATATTTGAGCTATGATATTACTTTACCTAGAGTAAACCTGCCAATACAACTTGGCAGTTTCCACTTATACCATCCACTGATGCAAACTCAAACATGGGTAGTCTGAATAACAGTTGTTTTTAGTAAGGCTGGAGGGTCCATCATTCCAATCTCAGAAGAACTGAAGAGCTGTTATTTTAACCAGCCTGGCGCAAGAATGGGTGGTTAATTAATTTTGCTGCAAGCAGTTAGCCACGTTGACTTCCTTTGAAATTCACAGCAGAATTGTAGATGTGCAGGTTTGTGCAAACTCAATTATGCATCAAAAATTGCCTTTGCATGCATAGTAGAATTTAGGAACATCGTGCAACCTAGTTTGTGGGGCCCTTATAACATGGTTGCATAACTGTTATATGGGCCCAAAAGCCTTGGTGTCAAATACCTATTAATAAGTAGAAGATTAATCCAGCCTTTATGATATTCAGCCATTGGATTGTCTCCAAGTACTTCTGTAGAACTGACACAAATTAATCATTGCAAGACAGTCGATAATCTATGGCAGAGGTGGTATATCATAGTTGATTGAGATTTGTTATAATGCAACTTTTGTATCTCATTTATGTTTAAATTTGGTGCAGAAATGTAACGTAGCAAATGAGTAAGAGATTGAAACCAGTCAAAACCGCAGCTAAATAAAAGCTTTGCATTCTTTTGCCTAGAATTTTGTTTTGATAATCTACTCTGGAACTTTCTCGTGAAATGCCAGTCCTCCTACATATCAGACATCATGATGTATTTTCAGTATTATCTGCATGATGTGTTATTGAGTCCTAAAAGCTTGGTTTCACTGTCAGGCCACAGATTACTGTACAGCTTACCAGGTGACAGAGCAGCTTGAGTCTGAAGACGTATTTGGTTAATCTCATGTTCCGATTGCGTATAATAAAAATTCTGTGTTTTTTAAGAGTTAGCTTTAGTTAGCTATCCCCTGTATTAAACTGGGTAACAGAATGATGTACTGTTTCAATCCAAATTGATCAGAACATAGATTCCTAGTTATTCAGTGAGTGACTACAACATACAGATAAGACATACAGATCAGTAAATTCCCAAATTTTACTCTTATTATGTAATAAATTAAACTAGTCTCAGTTGGGGAAGTGGTGAGGATGGAACCCAATTTGCCTCAGGCCTCCTTGTCCAGGAAAATTATCAATCAGGATTGCCCCTCCTGGTTGTTAGCCAGTGAAAGCAGGAATTGCACATGTAGTCATCAAAACTAGGCTTACCAGACAGTGCCACAGTTGAATAGCTTGCCAACAAATACTTGCTTCAAAAACAGTGGGAGGGGCACCCCAGAAATTAGAAGTGAAGAAATGTAATTTAGCATGCTTACTCTCTGGCCCTGTTTTGGAAACCAATCTGCTATTTTTGTAAAGAAAACTTTTCCATTCCATAAACTAATCTGTTAATTGTTTTACTGCATCAGAAGTTGACCAAACTTTCAGTTCTATAGTTTTGAAATGTGCATTTAGATTTAGAACTAATTTATCATTTTCTTTTTCTAATAGTGTGACAGTGAGAGTGACATCGATGATAAGGTAAGACCAATTCCTTTTTAACTAAGTGGTTGGGTTTTTTATGCAGCAACACGCCAGGCTTAATGGCACATAACTTATAGAAAGCAGCATAATGGTTGAAAATTGCTATAATTTTCATTGTAGGAATAATTTCATGTTGCGTATGGATAAAGTGGCCGTGTGTCAGAATCTGTATCAGCCAGTGTAAAAGGTCCACTGCAATACTGTAGGTGGGCTGGGAGAGGCAGCTTAAATCTGTTCAGAATGAGAGTACTTTATAGAATAATAACTAGAAATCTAAGTCAGCAATAAATTTAACATTTATGTAAGCCATGACATTAAATTTGATTATTAACAAAAACTTATGATGTATTCAGTCATCTCCAGCAATTGTGGTTAGGAAATTTGGAATGCTTTCATTTGTTCTGGCCATCATTTGAAAACTTTGTCCTTGAAATATGTGTTTAATGGAAGCAACAGATAAAAAAGGTGAGCAATCATTATTTTATAGCAGAATTTTTGGGACAGTATGCGTTTTGATAAAGAATTACCTAATGTATGGCTCGGCTGTACCAACTGAATTTTTAGAATGTTATACAAAAATGAAGCACCGCTGAAACCTTTAGTAATTTATGCTGTATTTTCTTAGGTCACATATGTATAGAATGCTTGCATGAAAGACTAATTTCACCTTTGCCTTCCCATGTATTGTTGTTTTCCAATTAAAATACAATAGTTCCAATTGCCACTGAGCCCTCTAACTGATGAGGTTTTGCCATTAGAGAGACAGAGCTGCTCTGCATATTCAGGTAGTAAGAGAATTTCAGGTGCGACATGACTTTTGTCTACAAAAGCACTAAGCGAAAAGCTGTGTGCAGATGGATTTTAATTAGCATAGCAGGATTCAGCTTGAAGGGGGTTGAGTACTTTAATGGTCTTACACAGCTGCAAGCCTCAATGATTGGAGTTCTTTACTGCTGTGAGATTCCACTTTGTTCTGTAATAAAAACTACAAAAAATTATATTTTATGGGACTGCCTTAATATCTTTGATCTGGAGGAGTTGATATCGCTTTAGGAGGTCTTAAGAACTATGTTGTTATAAATATCTCTACATAACATTTCTAAGCATATTAACAAAGTTCCTGGTGCTTCCAATAAATGAAAGCTGAGATTGCTCACAATTGTTTTACTAACTTATGAATCTTTTCTGAATATTCATATTTGCAAAAATATTTTTTCAAGAAAATTTTAAATATTTAGAGAGGGTATAGTCTAGTTCAGAAACTTAAAAATGTGCAATATCCTGGCTGATGAGACAAAAACAAATCAGTATGCCATTGGTAATTATATTCCTGGCAAATGCTTCTTAGATTTGAAGTTAAGTTGAATTTATGTAGAGCAAAATTTTAAGTTTTTTAGGGAACAAAATATGATGGTATTGAGTTTTTCCTACACAGAGGAAATGAATTCCAACAGATTATATATCAGAAGCCGTACTCCATCAAGTATATGTTTCCAGACCTTGCAACACAAGTCTCACTTAAAATGGTGGAGGTCTAATGACAGCAGACCTCTAATATGAATGGAGTAGCACAGCTGCGCTCTGAGGCCACACACACAACCAATCTTAGGTGGTTTACGACTGCACATTTTGACAATACCACCTCTGCTTTCAAATAAATGCCACCATCATAGGCAGCCAAAAACCTGTCTGTCAGCCAGCTGAGGAGTTGAAGTGTGCCTGCCTACCTTTGTACAGATGACTATAGATGGCTTTGTTACCACTTGCCTACACAGACCTATCCTGTCTTTAGGAACAGTTCTGGCATTTGGAAAATAATTATGAACTGTGACTTTGAAACAACTTTGCACACGCACAGTTGGTTTAAAGTAAAAATATTTCTGCAGCAAAAACAGACACATATCTACCGCAGCAGAACTTAGGAGCAGTTTTGGAATGTGGCTTCAGGAATTTGTTCTTGATGTGAATGATCAAAGTCCCATTTTTGAAAAGTTAATATTAAAAATCATGTTGTCACACATTTTGGGTTGAAGGAATGCTATGCAATGTCATTGCTTGTGTCTCTTTTTCTCCCTTCTTGCATGTTGTCATCTTGTCTTCAGGGGAGGTGGCCATTTGTATGATTCTATTTCAGCATTGCCTGTCGTGTCATTGCTGTTGCCAATCTCATATTTAGTATCCTGCTGTCTTTCATGACTCTAAGCTTTTCAATTATCCATTCATTATTTCAACAATGTAGCTAATGATCTTTCTGTATTCCCACATCTTAAAGACATGCAGCAATAGTCTATCCCTCTTTTGATGTCAATGCTTGCCATGGCTGTACAGTAGATTATATATTTTTGTAGGAATTTATTGTCTAACCCTAATTTCCCTGACGCCATTAAGAGTAAACCATGCAGTGTGTGACTGGCATCATGAGTAGGCCAGGCCAGGGTTTATTCTCCAAACAATAATGCGGAAGCTTCTATGGTTATTTTGTCCAGTGCAGACCATAAATTAACTAATTTGCTGAATTAAATTTCACAACTTGCCATCGTAACGTTCTATTTCACCTAATTTCCAGATTACCACTCCTGTACCATAACCACTAGTCTGCCATATCCATACTAACCATCTCCTTGTCCTAGATAGATTTCAGTCTTCAAAACCTTGTTGAAGCTGGGGTCACCATCAGCTCTCCCATCCAGATCCAACCAAAAATCCCACTACTCAATATGCACTGACCCAAATCTCAGAACAGCAGCCCCAAATATAAGAAAGAAGGATTCTAGGAAGGGGATAAACAAACCACGGTTAACCAAGGAAGTTGGATTCTAGGAAGGGGATAAACCAACCACAGTTAACCAAGGAAGTTAAGGAAATAGTATCAAATTGAAAGAAAAAACATACAATGTGGCAAAGATTAGTGGTAAGCCAGAGGATTGGGAAAGCTTTAAAAACCAACAAAAGATGACCAAAAAAAAATAAAGAGGGAGAAAATGAACTTTGAGGGTAAACTAGCAAGTAATATAAAATGGACTGTAAGAGCTTCTTTAAATATATAAAAAGGAAGAGAGAGGCCAAAGTGAACATAGGCCCATTACAGAATGAGGCTGGGGAAATAATGATGGGGAACCAGGAAATGGCAGAGGGGTTGAATAAATACTTTGCATCAGTCTTCATGGTAGAAGACACTAATAGCATTCCAAAAATGCTAAATAATCAAGGGGCAAAAAGGGGGGGGGGAATAAATACAACAACTATCACTAGAGAAAAAGTACTAGGGAAACTAATGGGGCTAAAGGCCGATAAGTCCCCTGGACCTGATGGGTTGCATCCTAGGATATTTAAGGAAGAAGCTGCAGAGATAGTGGATGCACTGGTAGTAATCTTCCAAGAATTCTTAGATTCTGGAAAAGTCACAGGATTGGAAAACTGCCAATGTAACACCCTTATTCAAAAAGGGAGGAAGACAAAAAATAGGTAACTATTGGCCATTTAGCTTAACATCCATCATTGGTAAATGTTTATAAAGGATGTAATAGCAGAACATTTAGAAATCCATAATATAATCAAGCAGAGTCAGCATTGCTTCATGAAGGGGAAATCATGCCTGACAAATTTATTAGAATTCTTTGAGGAGGTAACAAGCAGGATAGATAAAGGGGAACCAGTAGATGTAATATATTTGGATTTCCCAAAAGGCGTTCGATAAGGTACTGAAAAAATGGCTATTTAATAAGGTAAGAGCCTGTGCTGTTGCGGGTAGTATGTTAGCGTGGGTAGATGATTGGCTAACTAATAAGAAGACAGATTTAGGATAAGGGGCGCATTTTCAGGATGGCAACCTGTAACTAATGGAATGCCACAGGGATCAGTGCTGGGGCCATAATTATTTAGAATATATATTAATGACTTGGATGAGGGAAGTGAATGTACTATCATCAAGTTTGCAGATGGCATAAAAATAGGTGGGAAGGCAAGTGGTGAGGATGACACAAGGAGTCTACAGAGGGATATAGACAGGTTCAGTGAGTGGGCAAAAACTTGGCAGATGGAATATAATGTGGGAAAATGTGAGGTTATGCATTTTGGCAGGAAAAGGAGAGGAGCTGGATATTATTTGAATGGAGAAACACTACAGAAAGCTGCAGCACCGAGTCACAGCACAGCATAAATCAAAAAAAGCTAGCATACAAATTCAGCAGGTACGAGGGAAAAAAATGGAATGATGGCCTTCATTTCAAAGGGAATGGAGTATAAAAATAGGGAAGTCTTATTAAAACTAAACAAGGGACTAGTTAGACCACACCTAAAATACTATGAACCGTTTTGGTCCCCTTATCTAAGGAAAGATCTACTGGCGTTGGAGGCAGTCCAGAGAAGGTTCACTAGGTTGATCCTGGGCATGGAGGGATTTTCTTATGAGGAGAGGCTGAGTAGGTTGGGCCTGTACTCATTGGAATTTTGAAGAATGAGAGACGACCTCTTTGAATCATATAAGACTCTTAGGGGGCTTGACAGTATAGATGCTGAGAGGTTGTTTCCCCTTGTGGGGAGTGTCTAGGACCAGAGGGCATAATCTCAGAGTAAGGGGTTACCCATTTAAGACAGAGATGAGGAGGAATTTCTTCTCTCAAGAGGGCAGTGAATCTGTGGAATTCTTTATTGCAGTGGCTGGAGAGGCTGGATTGTTAAGTATATTCAAGGCTGAGATAAATAGCTTTTTAATCAGTAAGGGAATCAAGGGTAAAAGCAAAATACTGCTGATACTGGAAATCTGAAACAAAAACAAAAATAGCTGGAAAAACTCAGCAGGTCTGACAGCATCAGTGAAGAGTAAGACAGAGTTAACGCTTCAAGTCCATATGACTCTTCATCAGAACAGATGAAGATTCTGATGGGGTGTCATATGGACTTGGGATGTTGGCTCTGTCTTCCTCTCCACAGATGCTGTCAGACCTGCTGGGGGAATTAAGGGTTATGGGAAAAAGGCAGGAAAGTAGAGTTGAGGGTTATCAGATTAGTCATGATCTCTTTGAATGGTGGAGCAGACTCGATGGGCCAAAATGTCCTACTTCTGCTTCTACGTCTTATGATCATTGTGATTTTTTTTTTCTATTTTCTACAACAAGCATCCTTAAGCCTACCTACGTAACATTGTCAGTTACTACCAAATTAAGGACAGATATGTGCTGAAGGTTCATGCTCATTAAGAAATGGAGTGCATCTACCCAAACTTGAGTAACTTACAGTCAGGAAGACAGAACTACTTACTTATTCAACCAAATCATTTTAAACCAAAATAACTTGGATTCCTGAACGTAAATCACAGTCCTAATACAAGCTGTCGGTCTCCAAAAACTTTGAAACCTAGCAAAGAGAAAGCACTATCCATCTTGAACCTGACTATTCCTTAGTGAATCTATTTTAAACTCATGCCAAATAAAGACAGATATTTCTGGTTCTGGCTCTTATCTGGGACTTAGAGAAGGTTGAGGTAATCCTATTGTGGCTTTTAGTTTTAATTGGTAAATGCATTCCAAGGCATGATTCAACTTGCTGGCAATATCCTGGTATTCATTTTTTTTAGTGCTGGAGCAATAATCATACTTAAATCTTGCTCCTCCTTTTTTAAATTTATTCTTTCTCTGGATGTGGGCTCACTGGCTAGGCCAGCATTTATGCCCATCCCTAGTTATCCTTGAGAAGGTCATGGCGAGTTGCCTTCTTGAACCACTGCAGTCCATGTGGTTAAGGTACATCCACAGTGCTGTTAGAAAAGAAGTTTCAGGTTTTGACCCAGCAACAGTGAAGGAACAGTGATATAATTCCAAGTCTGGATGGTGTGGGGCTTGGAGCGGAACTTGCAGGTGGTGGTATTCCCATGCTTCTGCTGCCCTTGTCATTATAGGTGGTAGCGGTCGCCAGTTTGGAAGATGCTGTTGAAGGATCCTTGAGTGAGTTGTTGCAGTGCATCTTGTAGCTGGTACATATTGCAGTCACTGTGCGTCGATGATGGAGGGAGTGAATGTTTAATGTGGTAGATGGGTGCCGATCAAGCTTTGTCCTGGATGGTGTCGAGCTTCTTGAATGTTGTTGGAGCTGCACTAATCTCTGCAATGGAGAGTATTCCATCACACGCCTCACTTGTGCCTTTTAGGCTTTTGGGGAATCAGGAGGAGTGTTACTCTCCACAGAATTCCCGGCCTCTGACCTGCTCTTGTAGCCACAATGTTGATGTAGCTGGTCCAGTTTAGGTTCTGGTCAATGGTAACCCACTTGATGCTGAGGGTGAAGGATTCAGCAACGGAAGGCCATTGTATGTCAAAGGGAGATGGTTAGATTCTCTTTTGTTGGAGTTGGTCATTGCCTGGCACCTAAGTGACAAGTAACCATGCCACACATCAACCCAACCTGAATGTTGTCCAGGCCTCGCTGCATATGGACGTGGACTGCTTCTGTATCTGGGGAGTCACGAATGGTGCTGAACATTGTGCAATCATCAGCAAGCATCCCCACCCCTGACCTTATGATGGAGGGAAGGTCATTGATGAAGCAACTGAAGATTGTTGGGCCTTGGACACTACCCTGAGGAACTCCTGCAGCAATGTCCTGGAACTGAGATGATTGACCTCCAACAACCTTTGACTCCGACCAGTGGAGAGGTTTTCCCCTTGACTTCAGTTTTGCTCTGGCTCCTTCACAGAATCACGAAATCACAGAGTCTTAAAGGCACAGAAGGAGGCCATTTAGCCAACTGTGTCTGCACTGGCTCTCCGAATGAGCATTGTGACCTAGTGCTATTGCCCTGCCTTTTCCCTGTACCCTTGCACCTTGTTTCTATTCAAATAATCACCTTACGCCCTCTTGAGTGCCTCAAATGAACCTGCCTCCACCACACTTCCAGGCAGTGCATTCCAGACCCAAACCACTCGTGTGAAAAAGTTTTTTCTCACATCGCATTTACTTCTTTTGCAAATCACTTTAGATCTGTGCCCTCTCATTCTTGATCTGTTTATGAGTGGGAACAACTTCTCCCTATTTACTCTGTCCAGCCCAGCCCCCTCATGATTTTGAAAATTTCTATCAAGTTTCCTCTCAGCCTTCTCCTGTCCAAGGAAAACAGTCCCAACTTCTCCAATCTTTCCACATACCTGAAGTTTCTTATCCCTGGGACCATTCTTGTAAACCTCTTCTGCACTCTCTCCAATGTATTTACATCCTTCCTCTAATATGGTGCCAAGAACTGTACACAATATTCCAGCTGAGGTCTAACAAGGGTCATAAATTCAGCATAACTTCCCTGCTCTTGTACTGTATGCCCCTATTAATAAAGCCCAGGATACTATATGCTTTATTAACTGCTCTCTCCACCTGTCCTGCCACCTTCAATGATCTATGCACATGTACACCCAAGTCTTTGTGCTCCTGCACCCCCTTCAAAATTTCACCCTTTATTTTATATTGTCTGCCAAATGCATCACCTCACACTTCTCCGCATTGAGCTCCATCTGCCACCTATCTGCCCACTCCACCAACTTGTCTATGTCCTCTTGAAGTTCCACACCATCCTCCTCACAGTTCACAGCATTCCCAAGCTTCACATCATCTGCAAACTTTGAAATTGTCCCCTGCACACCAGGTTAATATCTATCAAGAAAAGCAAGGGTCCCAATACCAACCCCTGAGGAACTCCACTACAACCCTTCCTCCAGCCCGAAAAACATCCATTGACCATTACTCTCTGCTTTCTATTTTTCAGCCAATTTTGTATCCACATTGTTACTATCCCTTTTATTCCATGAGCAATAACTTTTCTCACAAGTCGGTCGTGTGGTATTGTGTCAGATATCTTTTCAAAGTCCATGTACACCACATCAATAGCATTACCCTCATCGACCTTTTCTGTTACCTCTTCAAAAAATTCCAGCAAGTTAGTTAAACACGATTTTCCCTTTAAAAATCCATTCCATATTTTTTCATGTGGCTACTAATTCTATCCCGAATAATTGTATCTAGAATCTTGCCCACCACTGAAGTTAAACTGACTGGGCTTATCCTTACAACCTTTTTTGAGCAAGGGTGTAATATTAGCAATTCTCCAATCCTCTGGCGCCACCCCTGAGTCCAGGGAAGACTGAAAGATTATGGCCAGAGCCCCTGCAATTTCTACTCTCACTTCCTTCAATAACCTTGGATGCATCTCATCCAGTCCTGGTGCCTTGTCAACCTTAAGTACCAGCAGTCTATTCAACACTCCCTCCTTATCAATTTTGAACCATTCTAGTGACAGAGTTTCCTCGTCTGTCACCAGGGCCTGGGTATCTACCTCCTTGGTAAAGATGGATGTAAAGTATTCACTTAATACCTCAGCCATGGCCCCTTCGTCCATGTGTAAATTCCCTTTTAGGTCCCTAATCGGCCCTACTCCTTCTACTACCCTTTTACTATTTATACGCCTATAGAAGACTGTGGGATTCCCCTTTATGTTGGCTGCCAGTCTTTTCTCATAATCCCTTTTCACTTCTCTAATATGCTTTTTCACCTCCCCTCTGAACTTTCTGCATACCTCTTGGTTCTGAACTGTATTTCTACCTGGCATCTGTCATAAGTGCACTTTTTCTTCTTCATCTTAACTTCAACCTCCTTTTTCAACCACGGAGCTCTAGACTTGTTTGCCCTACCTATGCCTTTCGATGGAATTTACCTTGACTGTGCCTGAACCAATTCTTTTTTGAAGGTGGCCGATTTTTCAGCTATAGTTTTTCCTGCCAATCTTTCGTTGCAGTCTATCTGGCCCAGCTCCGTTTTCGCCCCATTGAAGTCGGCGCTTGTCCAGTTAATTATTTTTATTCTGGATTGCCTATCATCCTTTTCTATCATCGACCTAAAACATACAATACAATGATCACTGTCTCCTAAATGTTTCCCCACTGACATTTGATTTACTTGGTCCACGTCATTTCCAAAAACCAGGTCTTTCCTTGTCGGATTGGACACACACTACTGTAGAAAATTCTCCTGAACACAATCTAGGAACTTTTGCCCCTCTCCACCCTTTACACTACCACTGTCCCAGCCTGCATCTCTCTGTAATTTCCCTGCAGATTTGTTCTTCTATGTCCTTCTCACTATTTGGTGGCCTATAGACCACAGCGAGCAATGTAATTGTACCCTTTTTGTTCCTTCACTCTAGCCAAATTGATTCTGTCCTTGAACTCTCTGGGACATCCTCTTTCTCCAGCACTGCAATGCTCTCCTTAACCAATACCACCACCCCTCCTCCTTTCCTGTCTCTTCTGAACACCTTGTACCCAGGAATATTTAACACCCAGTTCTGCAGTTCCTCGAGTCAGGTCTCTTTTTTGGCCACAACATCATATTTCCACATTGCGCCTGTAACTCCCCAATCTTATTTACTATACTCTGTGCATTCACATACATACATAGTAACCCTGATTTAGATTTTGTTACTTTCTCCCTTACCCTAACTTTATTTATTAACTTACTATTCTCTATATTAGTGCTATCTGTCCCTCCCAGTATTTTGTGCACCCTGATATTCCTCTCATTTTTCTTGGTTCCCACACCCCTGCCCAATTAGTTTAAAGCCCTCCCAACAGCACTAGCAAAATGCCTCGCAAGGAACTCAGTCCCAGCTCTGTTCAGGTGCAACCCATCCAGCTTGTACAGGTGCCATCTCCCCCAGATCCAGTCCCAGTATCCCAGGAATCTAAAGCCCCTCCCTCCTACACCACTTTTCCATCCACCCATTCATCTGCCTTATCCTCCTACTTCTGTGCTCACTGGCACATGGCTTTGGGAGCAATCCGGAGATTACTACATTAGCCGTCCTGCTTGCTAATATTCTATCTAGCTCCCTAAATTCTGTTTGCAGGACCACATTCCCCTTCCTACCTAAGTCATTGGTCCCAGTGTGGACCACGATCTCTGGCGGGTCACCCTCCCCCAGAAGAATGTCCGGCAGCCACTCTGCAAGATCGTTGACCCTGGGCAGCAGGGCGGCAACATACCATCCTGGAGTCACGTCTACAGCCACAGAAGTGCCTGTCTGTTCCCCTCAACAATGAATCCCCTTTCTTCTTCCTCCCTTCCTGTGTAGCCAAGCCGCTCATGGTGCATAAACTTGGCTCTGACTGCACTCTTCCAAGGAATGAGCGCCCTCACCAGCTTCCAAAACAGAAATTCGATTTGTGAGCAGGACCCCAGGGGACTACTGCACTACCTGCATACTTCTATTGGACTGCCTAGTGGTCACCCATTCCCTCTCTGTCTCCTGGCCCTTAAGCTGTGGTGTGACCACCTCTTTGAACGTGCTTTCCATATAGCTCTCAGTCTCACAGATGTGCCACAGTGACCCCAGCCACCACTTGAGCTCTGAAACCCAGAGCTCAAGTTTCTGCAGCTGACAGCTCTTCATGTACATGTGGTCATGTAGGACACCAGTAGCGTTCATGACTTTTCACATATTACAGGACACACATTCCACTTGACTGAGTTGCCCTGCTATGCCTTAACTCTACTTCCCTTACATTAACTTTATTCTACTTTGGATTATTTGTATTGCTTTATTATATTGGCCCTAGATTTCCCTTATTCCTGGCGCTTTGCAGTTAAATCCAAGTATAGGGATTTTAAAAATATTACACTTTTCTAATTTACTCACCAGTTCCTACTTACTAAGGTCACTGAGGAAAGTTAGAAAAATAAAGGAGCACCTCCTCACCGAATTCCCTATCACCAATCTCCAACTGAAGCACTCTACTGCAGCCAAACACAGCACTCCAGGGCAGACAAAGTCAGCACTATAAGATAGCCTACTTTTCATACTCTCTGAAGCTAGCCTCTGAAAACCTGATTAAGCCAATTATCTAATTAACTAGTTGAAGTTGCACCAGAGCCTGTATGAGCCCTATTTTAAGGCTGGACTAAAACTCGCCCTCTTTCAAACCTAACAGCAGCTTTTAGTTAATTGCTAAATTAAAGAAAGAGTAAACTTTAGATAGAATTTAACCCTGAAACTCCCTCAGTCATCAATTTCCAACTGAAGCTCTCTACTACAGCCAAACACAGCACTCCAGTGCAGACCCTTGATGCCACACTCGGTTAAATGCTGCCTTGATGTCAAGGGCAGCCATTCTCACTTCACCTCTGGAGTTCAACTCTTTTGTCCATGTTTGGACCAAGGCTGCAATGAGGCCAGGAGCTGAATGGCCTTAGGCAGAACCCAAACTGAGCATCATGTAGCAACTTATTGCTGAGTAAGTGCTGCTTGATAGCACTGCCTATTGCTTTGCTCATGATTGAGGGTAGAGTGATGGGGTGGCATTTGGCCAGGTTGGGTTTGTCCTACTTTTTGTGACAGGACATACCTGGGCAATTTTCCACATTGCCAGGTAGATGCCTGTATTGTGGCTGTACTGGAACAGCTTGGCTAGGGCTGCGGCTAGCTTTGGAGCACAAGTCTTCAGTACAATTGGCAGAATGCTGTCAGGGCCCTTTAGCGTTTGCAGTATCCAGTGCCTTCAGGTTCTTGATATCATGTGGAGTAAATCAAATTGGCTGCAGACTGGCATCTGTGATGCTGGGGACTTCAGGAGGAGGCCGAGATGGATTATCCACTGGACACTTCAGGCCGAATATCCTTGCAAATTCTTCAGCCTTGTCTTTTGCACTGGTGTGCTGGACTCCCCCATCATTGAGGAAGGGGATATTTGTAGTGCCTCAGCCTTCTGTTAGTTTAATTGTCCACTACCATTCACAACTAGATGTGGCAGGACTGTAGAGCTTAGATCTGATCTATTGGCTGTGGAGTCGCTTAGTTCTGCCTATTGCATGCCCTTTCAACTGTTGGGCATGCAAGTGGTCCTGTGTTGTAGCTTCAGCAGGTTGACACCTTATCTTTAGTATGCCTGCTGCTACTCCTGGCATGCTCTGCTGCACTCTTCATTGAACCAGGATTGTTCCCCCAGCTTCATGTAATGGTAGCGTGGGAGATTTGCCAGGGCATGACGTTACAGATTGTGGTTGAATACAATTCTGTAGTTGCTGATGGCCCACAGTGACTGATGGATGCCCAGCTTTGAGATGTGAGATCTGTTCAAAATCTATCCCATTTAGCACAGTAGTACTGCTACACAACCCATGGAGGGCATCCTCAATGTGAAGATGGGATTTCATCTCCACGAGGATTGTGCAGTGGTCTCTCCTACAGATGCTGTCTTGGACAGATGAATCTGTGACAGGTAGCTTGGTGAGGATGAGGTCAAGCAGGTTTTTCTGTCTTGTTTGTCCCCTCGCCACCTGCCGCAGATGCAGTCCAGCAGGTTTGTCCTTTAGGGCTTGGTCAGTAGTGGTGCTACTAAGCCACTCTTGGTGATGGACATTGAAGTCCCCCACCCAGAGTACATTTTGTGCTCTTGCCACCCTCAGTACTTCTTCCAAGTGGTGTTCAACCTGGAGGACTATTGATTCATCAGCTATGGGATGTTGGGGAGGGGTGGGGGGGTGCAGTGGGGCGGCAGTAGGTAGCTAACAAGGCAAGGGATTACACTATGAATGGTAGCACCCTGGAAATTACTGAAGATCAGAGGGACCTTGGTGTGCATATCCATTGATCCCTAAGGGTAGCAGGGCAGGTAGATCAGGTGGTTAAAAAGGCATATGGGATACTTGCCTTTATTAGCCGAAGCATAGAATAAAAGAGCAGGGAGGTTATGCTGGAACTGTATAAAACGCTGGTTAGGCCACAACTGGTGTACTGCGTGCAGTTCTGATCACCACATTATAGGAAGGGTGTGATTGCACTGGAGAGGGTGCAGAGGAGATTTACCAGGATGCTCCTTGGGCTGGAGGGTCTGAGCTATGAGGAAAGATTGGATAGGCTGGGGTTGTTTTCCTTGGAGCAGTGAAGGTTGAGAAGGGACCTGATGGAGGTGTATTACATTATGAGGGGCATAGATGGGGTGGATAGGAAGCCACTTTTTCCATTAGTGAAGGGGTCAATAACCAAGGAGAATAGATTTAAGGTAAGAGGTAGAAGGCTAAGAAGGGAGTTGAGGAGAAATCTTTTCACCCAGAAGGTGGTGGGAGTCTGGAACTCATTGCCTGAAAGGGTGGTTGAATCAGAAACTCTCGTAACATTTAAGAAATATTTAGATATTCACTTGCATTGCCATAGCCTCCATGGCTATGGGCCAAGGTCCAGAAAATGGGATTAGTGTAGTCAGATCTTTGTTGATCATGTGGACACAATGGGTGAATTGCCTCCTCCTGTGCTGTAAATGTCTGAGTCTTTGAGTAATCAGGAGATTTCCTTGCCCATGTTTGACCTGACGCCATGAGACTTCATGGGGTCCAGAGTTGATGTTGAAGTCTTTATGGGCAACTCCTTCCTGAGTGTTTACCATTGTGTTGCCACCTCTGGTGGGTACGTCCTGTCCCACCAGGCACATACCCATGGTTTGTGATGGTGATGCCAGGGACATTGTCTGTAAGGTATGATTCGGTTCACCCATTTTTCTTGACTAGTCTGATTTGACTAGGACAGCTCTTGCCACAAGCCCCCAGAAGTTAGTAAAGAGGATTTTGCACGGTTGGCAAGGCCAGATGTGCTGGTGTGGTTTCCAGTTCCTGGGTCGATGCCAAGTGGCCTGTCCGGTTTCATTTCTTAGTGACTTTTCCTGTAGCAACTGAATGGCTTCCTAGCCATTTCAGAGAGCGTTTAAGAGTTAACCACATTTCTGTGGATCTGGAGTCACATGTAGGCCAGACCACATAAGGACAGCAGACAATTCCTGATAGTTTCATGGTAACCATTCCATTTTAATTACAGATTACAGATTTATTAATTGATTTTAAATTATACCAGCTGCCATGGCGGGATTTGAATCTGTGTTACAGAGCATTAGCCTGGGCCTCTGGATTGCTAGTCCAGTGACATTACCACTACACCGCCTTCAGTAATTGGGCAGTACCTATTTGTTTCTATTTGCCAGATGTATTACTAAACATCCCATCATATTAAATGCCACTTATTTAATTAACTTGTCCAAATATTTAAAGCAACTGTATTCTTTTTAGTGTGATTTATCCCTTCAGTAGTAATCAAATAACATAATATTAAGGGAAGTTCAGTGTTCCCTACATTCATGAACGGTGATGTATTTTCAATAGGTTCCTTCACAATGTCCCTAGTCATTACTCTTAGCTGTTTATCATCACCATCTATTCTCTATTGCCAAACCAGTTTTCAATCTACTTGGTTAGTTTGCCATTAAAATCCATACTTAGCTTCTTCAGAAATCTCAGATATGGCCCCTTACAAAATCAAATGTATCCACTGGATATGTGCTGATGACTGTTTAAATCGATTTGGAAATATTCAGTAGCGCCACCCCCTCCCCAGGAAGGAAACCTGTGGCTTCAAAACTATGTCAGTTGTTCTTAATAGCCTTTATGCTCTACAGGCAACTATCCTAAAGCCCTGCAAAATGTATACTATCAGTGATGAATCAGCTAGTTAGAACTCCCTAACTGGCACCTTGCTGTGTTTTTTGTAAATAATATGAGCTTCTTCGATTCTCTAGCACAATCTGTGAATCTGAATTCCACAAATCCTGGTCCAATCACACACGTTTCCTTTAAATAGTCAATGGAATCTGCCACCTGGTACACACTTAATAGTTTTAGTCTTTCATAATACTAACCTCTATATTTATTACAGATTCCTAAACAAAATTGGGGCAAAGTTTTTCTCCTGAGTGGTTTTATCTAGTGATCCAACTGAGAACTTAACTCCTATGGCAGATAATTTTGACTGACAGGCAGGCCTGAGATTTTGTACCTTCAGCTCTCTGGGAAACCAACTCTTGAACAGCGAAGCTACTATGTCACCCCCGGTGTATTTAGTGTTTTCTCATAAGGGTGGGATTAATAATGGTCCTGTTGGCAGGTGAGTATGTCAACTTAACATCATTCCATGCACGACTGACATCTAGCAGATTAGATTTGCCTCTGGGTTGTACTGGTGAAAATTCAATACGAACAACATTGATTGGCTTTCAAAGTATGGTGTTTGAGGTCAGTTGTTGGGGGATCTATGTAATGTTCATCTTTTCATTTGCAGAACAGTTTTACTAGACAGCAAACCATTTGTGTGTAACTTCTAACGTTGTTTTGCTCTCCATGAAGAATAGCAGTGGAATTTGGGTCACTGGAGGAATTGAATTGGTGGGTGGTGGCAACATTTGGAACAGTATTTGTTAAAGAATAAAAGTAGAAAATGCAGGTTTGGCAGCATCTGTGGAGAGAGAAACAGTTAATGTTTAGTTCTGTGAACTTTCATCAGAAGTATTTTGCTTTTGTATTTGTCACTGTTAAAGGACAGTTAGTGATAATCAAATTTTTTCCCATGGTTAATGAACACTTCATTAAATACACAAGCCTGCTTTTATAACCAACATTAGTTGTTCTTATGTAAGGTAGCTTATGAATAAATCTTTTTCATAATATTCCACCCTTCCAGTTTTCATTTCCTTCTTCCCTACCTTTTTTCCAGTTTCCGCCTGTCTATCTTTTTCTTACTTGTGGGTATGTCTCACTTTCACTCTCATCTGTAATACTTTTAATCCACAGAGTACTTTGGGGATCATATCTGAAGAGAATTGTGCATTTCAAGAACTCACTGCCAGTTTACTTTTTTTCTTCTTTTTTGGGAAACGTTACAGAATGCTACTGTGTGATTTGGAATTTGACACAATTTATTTTCTTTTTGAATGAAAATGACATTTCAAACTTTGCCTCTTTTTGAGCCGCACACTTTGTTAGTGTTGAGTACTGTTTAAAGTTTCTGTAATTCTGTTATGCTTTTCATGCTGTCTTGTGAAATATGTTTGTGGGGTTTTTTTTACAGTTAGTGAGAATTGGGCCAGTGGTAGTCATCTTAAAATCATTATATCACTTAGGCCCTGCATTGTTAATTTTGCTATCCATGAGAATCTGAGTCCAAAGTCAGCAAAAGCATTCAGGATTAGTTTGAAGCAGACCTTAGGATCTACTGGATTGGAAGGAAATTGGATGATTATCTGAAGAGAGAAAATTTGCAGGGCATGCAGGGAAAGGAGATAAGTGGCACTAGCTCTCTTGCAGAAATCCAGCATGATGTGATAGGGCGAATAGCCTCCTTCTGTCCTATAACTATCCTATGATGATGTGAGAAGAGATCAGGGTTGTGCTGGAGTAGTGTTGAGAGTGTAAATAAGTTGAGCCATTAGGTCTCAAAGCAAAAGGGTTTTTAGGGCTCGCTTGGTCTGAGAATTAGGCTGTGAGCGGGACATTGGATAATTGAGTTATGTCTGCAGAAGGAAAAAAAAACGGAATATAGAACAGTCAGATCAGCAGTAGCAGGACAGAATGATCAGCATGCACATGTCCTTGGTCTGAGGTGCACATGCTATTCGCTGGTTCTGAGAGGGATAGCTGTTGGAATATAGGGTTTCTAAGGGGACTTGAGAAGAATGTGTGATACAGTTGTTGATTTTACATGAGGGCCAGACATTGGAGCAATCAGAAGGAGGTATCTTCCAATGATTTTTCTAATAAAAATAGATATAGTCAAGGGGACATGCCTGCTCCACAACAATTATTTTATTGGTTTCAGCTTTTACCAGCAAAGCCTGATGAACCTTTGCTAAGTTTTTAAGGGGAAAAAGCTAATTTTTCTGTTAGAAATAAAAATGCACCTTAGAAAACATTATTTATTCAACTCATAAATGAGATTGAAAAATGTCATTGCTTCATTTAGAGTAATTACATTACAAAGAATCCTGATAAACTAGAATTATCTTTTAAGCGAAGAAGGTGTCAAGGGCACACTTGGTCATTAGCACCACCCCTGTTATATACAGAATTACATGAATAAGCTTCAGGGAAGCAAGTGAGTGATGGCATCATGGTGAGTACTGCCTTGAGGGGAGTACACAGCAGTGAAGCTGGATTAGCATGCATAGTTGATGCAGAGGCACTGAAGGGTTACTACTGTGGCTTGATTGAAGACAAGAATATTGAAGTACCACTGTGTAGTGAGCATGGGTTTGTGCCTGTAAGTGCCACACATTGATTCTTGACTGCAGTTGACATTTGTTTTGGAGAGACCTGGGAGGAAAGAGGAGAAATTAACTTGAGAAATATCCTTACAAAGAACCATCTGTATCATAATTCAGGTTGCTTATACTGCCTAGTTCAACAGCTCCTCTAATCCAGTATGTCATCAGTACTCACTGTTTAATGATTATTTGCTTTTAAAATGACTGTTTTTGATTATCTTCCTAATTTAGTGTTGCATTATTTAACAGGCATTTCTTATAAAAATTTTATGTACTTAATATTTTACAACAATTTTCATAAGGTCAGTTTTAGGAAATCATTATCATTGGTATTGCGTTACAGAAAGAGTATTTGAAATTATTCAATGAAAGCTAAATACTCAGGGGATTAATTGTAGCAGTTCACTGTGTTTATTACATGCTGTCAGAGTTTCTGTCCATTGGACCACTGCGGATCATCTCGGTGCTATGCCTGATTCTTCCAGAAATGTAAATTCCTGGAATACTGAGTTAGAATTTACCTTTATATTCCAAATGTCTGCATAAAGATTTTGTACTGCTGACACAAGTGACAGCCAATCCAGCTTAAATGTAGTTTTAAAGCCAGACACTTTCCAGCCAAGTTTTCCAACCTTGCTTCTCATCTTTGAAGTGTGATTCCACAAACACTACAGCTGGCTAGCTCATCATCTAAATGGCGATTTTTCTTGACTGTGATTTAATTGTGAGGGTATTACAGATTAACCTAACCATGTTCTCACCTTGGTTTCCAAACTGGAAAGTGACCAGAAAGGGAACAGTGGTTTTTCTTCTCTCTGCTCTCCATTTGTGGATTTTGCTGTTAACTGGCAGCTGCATTGTTGCCCCCCATTGAGAACAGCCACTTGAGCACAGAGATTAAATCTGGGATCATATCATATCCTGGTATGTTTGAATCAGTGCTATACCATATGACACATTTACTACCAAAGAAAGAGGGGAGCTGAAGATTGGAATTTACAATGTCTCCTTTAAAAAAAAGCACATATGGTTTTTCTCCTTATGCAAGTAATGATAGGTCACATGCCCTTAGACCTGAAGGGACCTATCCTCAGCCCTACACCAATGTTGGCAACCAAGTGATGACATGTTGTGCCACCGTATCATCCTATTACTTTTTTATTTTAATAGTGTTTGGTATTCCCTGATGGCTCAGTGCATAAATTGAAGACAAGAATATTGAAGCACCACTGTGTACTAGGCATGGGTTTGTGCCTGCAAGTGCCACACATTGATTCTTGACTACGGTTGACATTTGTTTTGGAGAGACCTAGGAGAAAAGAGGAGAAATTAACTTGAGAAATATCCTTACAAAGAGCCATCTGTTTACTGCTTAAGGACCATGACTGGTTTCGAATCAGTCTCTATGTCTGGATTTGGAAAGGGAAACATTGGGTAGGGGTCCTCTGATCGTTACCCAATTGAAGTACTCGCATGTACATCAAATGAAGACTGGATTGACTTTGACCTCATTGAACCTTGTAGGTCAACAGACAGCTAGTACTGACCATTCTATGTCTCATATGAAAAATGGTCACTTGGAAAGATCGAAGTGGGTGTGCACTGCTTGAGCAATAGTAACCCAGCATAAGTCGTTGCTTTCGGGAGACAACAGGTAGAAAAAAATTGATTTGTATACACCAACAGTCACAATGTGGGTTCAAATGCTAATAACAAACTCAAAAGTTACGTCCATTTGCACTATTATCATGGTTTTGTTCGTTCTCGCACTCTATCTTCGTGCCAAAATGATCATGAGTGTTGTTAAAGTTCTCCCATTGCATGCTTTCTTCACAAATACATTGTCAAAATTTGCAATTCCTTGTTGCATTTTAGAATTTAAATTACTTCTATTTTGTAAAGTTTTTTAAATGCTCACTCCGCCACCTATCTTTCTATCTTATGAAGGTAGAAACAGTTCAAACTGTGTATCTGTCCATGTGATAGCGAAGATCAGATGATGGGAGGCTTGATTAAAGCAAGGCAACATGAGCAACTTCAAGTTTTGTTCAGTGAGATAGAATGCTTTCTGACTATGCAGGTCTGTATCCTGCAACCTGGCCAAGGGCCATCAAACTTCAGCCAAGTAAAGCTTTTTAATGACACCTGACAGCACCTACTTTTGAGCAGTTTAAAACTTAAGATTCTAAGCAATTAACTATAATTTTGAAACATTATTACATCTTCATTAATCATTCATTGTTACTCCATTTAAAATGACAAATATTGACTGGCAGCCAGCATATTCAACTCCACGATGCGGAGGTGTGTGCTATTGATGCACTGCCGACTGTGCTGTCTCTGGCTGTGTCTCTGTGCCTGGTTTACTTTGTCTTTCTCCAGAGGCTTTGATAATTTGTCACCGACTGGCCTGTATCGGCCCCATTGTATCCTCCATCTCAGTCTCCATTGATCAGCGGTGCCCATCCACGACCTCGGCCAAATGGCCACTCCCACCTCATGGGATTGGTGCATTACAATACTCATCAATGTTTATCTTTTTAGAATGGCAACAATTACCCATAAGTCCTGCATGCCCCAAACTACTTTTATCTACAAGATTCAAGAGCCAGAAAAGAAGGGAGGTGGTGGTGTAGTGGTACCGTCACTGGACTAGTACTCTAGATACCCAGGGCAATGCTGTGGTGACCCGGATTCGGATCCTACCATGGTAGATGGTGAAATTTGAGCTCAATAAAATACCAGGAATTAAAGTCTGGCGATGACCAAGAAACCATTGTTGTAAAAACCCAAGTGGCTCACTTATGTCCTTTAGAGAAGGAAATCTGCCAACCTTACCTGGTCTGTCTACACTGGTCACCTGACCTACAGTAATGTGGTTGACTCTTAAATGCCCTCTGAAATGGTTTAGCAAGCCACTCAGTTCTCAAGGCAGTTAGGGATGGGCAATAAATGTTGGCCCAGCCAATTTTGCCCACATCCCATGAACGAATTAAAAAAAAAAAATTACTGGTCAGCTGCTCAAAAAATAGATGGGTTGCAACCAGATCTATAATACAACTGACGCAATATTAATATCCTTCAGTTTGAAGCATTCCATTAGCCTTCTTGATTATTCTCTGTACCTGTTCATGATATTTCAATGATCTATATTCCTGGATCAACTAGCCGCCTCTTGCCTCCTGTTTCTAGCTTTCAACATTTAGAAAGTACTGTTTTATCCTTTTTAGCTTCAAAATGGATGACCTCGCTTGTGTCTACATTGAAATCCATATTGGCCCGTTCAATTCATTTATTGAGATCCTTTGTAATTTTATGCTTTCATCTACATTACTTACAGT
This sequence comes from Carcharodon carcharias, assembly GCF_017639515.1. NCBI lineage: Eukaryota > Metazoa > Chordata > Chondrichthyes > Lamniformes > Lamnidae > Carcharodon > Carcharodon carcharias. The sequence goes on from NC_054479.1 coordinate 8,704,174, forward strand.
GCTGCCTATCTTTGTGTCATTGGAAAACTTGGATATGTGGCTTTCTAGCCCATCACCTAAGTTGCTAGTTAGTACAGTGAATAGTTTGAAGCACTAACAGAGATCTTTGTGGGACACCGCTCGTCACATCCTGCCGACTAAAGTACATCCCCATTATTTCTACACTCTGTCTCCTACTATTCGGCCAATTTCCTAACCACCTCAGTAATGTTCCTTCAATTCCATGAGCTTCAACTTTAACTAACAGTCTTTTATAAGGGACTTTATCAGATGCCTTCTGGAAGTCCATATGCATAACACCCATAAGCATTCCCCTGTCCACTACTTTAGTCACCTCTTCAAAAAATTCAAGCAGGTACATCAGACATGGCCTACTACACTTATAACTCCATGCTGACTCTCTAATCAGCTGGAAATTTTCAAGGTGTTCAGTCACTCTGTCCTTAAAGGTAGACTCTAGTAATTTCTTGACAACAGATGTTAGGTTAACTGGCCTGTAATTCCTTAGATTTCCCCTCTCACCTTCCTTAATTAGTAGAATGACATGCACAATTTTCTAATCTCTAAAGGAATGGTTCCTGAATTAAGACAATTTTGGAAGATTATAGTTCGGGGATTGCAATGTTCTCATCTCCACTTTCTTTTAAAACCCTGCCATGGAAACCATCTGGTCTTTCGGTTTGTCCCTCTTTGGTACCATTATTCTCTTTATATTATTCTGCTTATATTAATTTTTGTGAGTCCCTGTCCCTAAATCAGTATATATTTCCTTGGGATCTCTGGCATGCCTCTTCCCCACTATCAATGCTGATGAAAATGTCCACCATTTCTTTACTTTGACAGAAAATACTGTTACCAGTTTTCAAGGGGCCCCATGTTGCTCTTGATCACCATCTTTTTCCTAATATAATTGGAAGAAAAGGTTTTCTGTTAATTTTGATGCTCTTTGCAAGCTTCTTTTCATGCTCCCCTTTTGTAGCTCTTACTACTTGTTTTGTCACCCTTTGCTGTTCTTTGTAACTCTTCCTTTCATCAGGGTATGTGCTATTTCTCACATTTATGCATGCTTTTAATATTTTTTTCTCTTTCGTTAGGCATGGCAGCCTTCTTTGGCAAATAGAATTCTGTCTGTTAGAGGTATAAACTGGTTCTGCACACTAAATTCTCTTTGAAAACCTCCCAGTAATCTTCTGACATTTTACCTGTTAACAGATTTGCCAAGGTTACTGTGGACATTCTCAATCTCAATGTATTGAAGTCAGCCTTGCATAAATTGAGAATTTTCATAGCTTTTTTGCATTTTTCCCCTTTCAAACACTACATTGAATTTGAGCATATCATGATCACTATTAGATAAATGTTCAAATACTGTTAGGCTCTTAATTAAATCTGGCTTTTTTTTAGACACTACTAGATCAATATGGCATGCCCCCTTCATGGTTCTAGGTCATATTATTGTGGAAAACCTTCCTGAACACACTCAAGAAATCCACTACCTTTCTGACATACACAACCCTGCTTAATCCAATCTTAAGGAAATTAAAATCCTCCCCATTAAAACCACTCTGCCTTTGCTATATGCTTGTCTAAACTCTGCACTTATATAATCCACCACATTACAGTTGTTATTGGAGGGCCTGTATGCAACACCCACTAGAGTCTTAAATTCTTTTCTATTTCCTAATTCTACCCATAAAGTCTCCATTGCCTGCTTACGCCTTTTAATATCTGGTCTTGTCATTTAAGTGATTTCACCCTTAATTACTTAGACTACTCCTCCTCCTCTTCCATTTCCCCATCTTTCCTGGAGACCTTTTAACCTAATATATTTAGTTTTCAGTCCTAAAACCATGCAACCATTTCTCAATAATGGCTGCTCTGTCATACCTTCAAGTTGAATTTTTGCCTGCAATTCATTCAATTTGTTCCTTATACTCTGTGTTTATAAAGAACACTCATATCCTAACCTGTCTTTCTTCTCTAATGTTTTACTCACACATTTCTTACTTCTCTTTCCTGATTTAATTATATCTTTTTGTTTTCTAAAGTCTGCTTAAAGCACTATTTCTGGCTGATACTTCCCTCTCTTCCCTTCCATTTGTTTTTGAAACTATTATTTATACTATCTTTTTCATCCCACACTGCCTCTCCCCCCAAATTTACGAGCTTTAAGTCCTTGTGATCATCCTATTTATCCTTTCCTGTCTCCAATTCTGTTCAGGTGGAGCCTGTTCCAATAGTAGAGTTCCTTCCTGTACGATTGACCAATGAAATGGAACCCCACTTTCCCACTCCACTTCTTCAGTCATGTGTTTACCTCCATAATTTTCTTATGTCAATTTACACATGACTTGGATAATAATCCAGAGATTATAACCCTTGAGGGCTCTGTTCTTTAATTTTGATCCTAGATCCTGGTACACTCCAAACAGGACCTCTTTCTCAACTCTCCCTATTTATTGGTCCCAACATGGATCACAGTGACTAGATTTCATCCCCTGCCTACAATATCCTTTCAACCAGTAGAGATAAAAGTAAGGATATAATGTTGGAATTGTATAAAACACTGGTGAGGCCACAACTGGAGTATTGTGTGCAGTTCTGGTCACCACATTACAGAAAGGATGTAATAGCTCTGGAGAGAGTGCAAAGGAGGTTTAGAAGAATGTTGGCCAGGGTTAGAAAAGTGTAGCTACAAGGAGACATTGGATAGGTAGGGGTTATTTTCCTTAAAACAAAGAAGGCTGAGAGGTGACATGATTGAGGTGTACAAAATTATGAGGGAATAGATAGAGTGGACAGGATACAATTCTTTCCCTTGGTGGAGAATTCTAGAACCGGGGACATAGATTCAAGATAAGTGACAGAAGGTGTAGAGGGGACATGAGGAAGAACTTTTTTACGCAGAGGGTAGTGGGTATCTGGAATTCACTGCCCAAGGTTGGTGATAGAGGCAGAAACTCTAACCTCTTTTAAAAGTACTGGATCTGCACCTAAAGTGCTGTAAGCTGGCAGGGCTATGGGCAGGTGCAGGAAGGTGGGATTAGAAAGGGCACCTGGGTGTTCTTGGGCTGGCATGGACAAGATGGGCTGAATGGCTTCCTTCTGTGCTGTAACTTTTTTATGGTTCTAAGATGTTCCTCACCTAGGCACCAGATAAGCAACATACCATGTGTGACTCGTGATAGCATCCTTTATAAATAGGATTGTCTCCCTAATTATTAAACCCCCTACAACTACTACATTATACTTCACTGCCACCTTCTCCCTATCCCCTCCGTTTGGACAGCCTCCTGCTCCAGTGTGCCATGGCCAGCATTCTAACTGTCTTCTGACTGTTTTTTATCCTGACAGGTATCCATTGAATAGGATCAGTCAGTTCTTGGTGAATTTTTGTTCTCCATCTCACCTGGTTCCTCCTTGACCTGTACACTCTTGGTCACACAGCAACCCCACTCTGAACCAGCATTTCCCTACGAGGTGTGACTGAGATCTTTCTACCCCTCCCAATTATGTGTGAGTGTCATCAACTTGCACACCAGCTCAATGACTCTGAGCCAGAGTAATTCAAGACAGACATCTACTGCAAAAGTTAGTTCTGAAGAAGAGTCATAATTTGACGTGAAACTTAATTCTGTTTCTCGTCCTCATAGATCTGCCAGACCTGCTGATATTTCCAGCACTTTGAGTTTATTTCAGATTTCCAGCGTCCGCAATAATTTTGTTCTCAATCAATTGCAGAAGTCTTTGTTTGAAAACAGATGCACTGTCCAACAAGTCCCACATGTTGCAGTCCAGACATAAAAATTACTTTGCCATATTTTAGTCTAGATTAGTTATATATACTTTTGGTTTTGTATCTTCTCAAACCTTTTTCTGCATACTAGCTCGCACTAAAGCACTGGACAAAAATCTTAACTACTTTCTGCCTCAGTCTTGCATGCAACGCCACCTTCCCCTCTGCAACATGTTCCCACTCTCACCAAATGCCCATTATTCACACACTAGAATTTTTAAGTGTTTATGACCACTCTGTACAAATACTTTTCATATGTCACTTGAAGTCACAAGGCTTCAGTTTTTAAGGAAAAACAAACTATATTGGCAGAATTTGATCCTAAAATACTAATAAAAATCCAGAATATCCAATGTAATATAAATTATTTTAACTTATTCAGTTCTCTTAAAGCAGTGACCTTGAGCACTAGCATTTGGTTTAGGGTTGTTTTGAGTCATATGCTTTGAGCTTTCACTATTTTAGAGGATTATTCGGCTTTTCTGAAGTTTATAGGTTGGCATGTACGGTAAATGCACCACCCATTCAAACCAGATGGTTCCAGGCATCACACCCTATTTATTTCATTTTAACTGATCTGAGTTGAGGCATCAATTAAGTCATTAAAATTGGTACCTCTCAACTTGGGAATGGAAAAAATCAGTCAGGCTTTCCATTCCTAATTGTTACTTAGTTGTCTTGGTGTGAATGTTGGATGACGACCTGATACCATCATATTATCTAGATTCTCAAATGAATGACATGAACCCTAAAGAGGTTCATTCAAAAGATGAGTGGGAAAATTCTTTATGTATATAGATTTACACCAATTTATATAAACAGCTGCAAAATATGTTCTTTTGGCTCGGTTATGATAATGAAGTTTATTGATTATTTATATACTAAACACTCCTTTGAATTATACTTGAGCAGCTTTAGCAGACTCATATGAAGCATAAAATTTCTGAAATTATTGGGTCTGTAAGTAGCTGTAATCAAGAATTTAAAATTTACCATAATTATTCAGTAAAATAGTTCCTAAAAATTCCTTGGGCACTGCAGTTTTAATCAGAGGCAACAGGCCTAATATCTTTTTGAAGCAAGATAGATTAATTAAATAGCTGCTGTATTCCCTAATATGTTCGGTATTTATTGTTAAAACAATGCTCAATCATTGCGCCCCATGGACATCTGAAACAAACAACCAGTTCTTGCACTGTTTACAGACCCCTGCCCTTTAAGAGAATATAGCATCTGCATAAATTGAGAGTGATGTACATTGTGAAATGACCCAAATTGTGGAGTTCAGTGAAATTCATAGGAGTTGCCTATTCCAGAAGGAATTGCCTCATATTTCTAAATGAACAGCTCAACACTAGTGTATCCTTAGGGATATGGAGATTTACAGCACAGTGACCTAGTTTACCAGAATCCTGGACTTACAGATGAAAAAGATATAAAATGCTGTCTGAAAGATCAAAACCTGCAACCAGGATAACTTAAAAGACTTGACTGTACTTTTGACGTCTATAGCAGGCATCATCTGGCAAGCAGCAGGCAGATTTGTTGTTTGACAACTGACATTGATGCATTCGAAGGCAGTCATGCTGCGGGCAAAGGAGAGACTAGGCCAGTGACAGGTTCTAATACATTTCTACCCCCAATTTCCATCACCAACCACCCCCCACTGCCACCATCACCTCCCCACCACAACCAAATCACCAAATGAAAAGGCAAAAAGCCCAGGTCTTTGTTTCATAGTAATCATCGCACTTCTAGCAGCCAATATCAGAAACAACATCTTGCTTTTCTAGAAGACTCTTCCTCACATGCAGAAACATGTCTCAAAGTTCTTTGCATTATGGAGCACAGAACAGTGGACACCAAGCATGAGTGCAAAGTGAGGACAACAAGGACAAAGAGCCCTCTTTGCCAAGTATGGAGGGAGGTAACAAGTCAGAGAGAATGATAGCTTGAACTTATACCCATCTGTAAGATGATGCACCAGGGTGTTTCCAAAAGGTCAAAAAAACATGGTGAGTGTTGTAATGATGTTGGGTACAGAACGCTTCTGTTAAGGAAGGCTTTGTAGTCTTCTGTATGTGATGGTAATTTCATGGGTAGGTTGGTCTGACCGATGGGAACTTTCCAGAACCTGTTATGAACAAACCTGCTCCGCAAAGAGAGAAAAGAGACCGAAGGTGAAATTCGAGTCTGAACACTCTTTAGTGTTTGAGTACTCAGGACTGTGCTGTTCTAGCTGGCTAATGACAGTGGCCGTCTTGACATCCTCTGAGGTCTGGAGGAGATCCAGGGCCACACAGGCATCCCTGCTTAGGAGAGAAAGTCTGGTTACGGATGACGTACATCAGCTTAAAGATCTGTTACTGCCATACCTCAGTGGCTCCAGGATCATGCCGCTGACCGGAGTCGGACTCCCCCACCCCGTGAAGTGGAGTGTCTGTTGTTCAATGCCAGAGGCCTTTGAGCCATGTTTCCTTGTCTGATAGTACTGTCATGATGGCATCTGAATCTAATTTAAAATTTGTTAATGACAACTTACCATGATGTCAGCATTTCAAAGTGAAGAACTGCTATCTTTGACCTCACCCAAGAAGCATGGTTGTGTCTCCTGGATTTTCTGTCTCAATCTCATGGATTAGCTTTCGGCTATATGTGCAGTGCTGGGAGTTTTGACTTGGACAGTTTGCCAAAGTTTCCCTGTCTGTTGCAGTGGAAGCATTGGGCTGTACTCTCAGGACACTGATCTGTCCTGTGGGCAGGGCTGACATAGTTGCTGTGCTGGGCTGTTCAGGAATTGCTTTCCCTGACTTAGATTGTCCCTGCATCTTTGTAACCTGATCAGCTGGACTGAAGGTTGGCTTCTGCCCCATGTTATATTCTCTCCCCTTAGATTGTCCTGTGTTGCTCACGAAACTCAGACAGTATAACTAGCTAGATTGCCTTGTCTAAGGTAAGATAACCGTGAGCTTGCAGGTCTACAGACACATTGCTGAAGTTGGGAGAAATGTTGTCCCATAAAAGTATTGCCCTCCAAAGATTCCAATTTTGTGACTGGTCTGGGCCTTGGGTGAGTTGGAGTTGGAAGTGTGGAACTGTGATTCATGTTGAAGATTTTTAATATGTGGGTACAGTTTTAAGAGCTTGCAGGCTTCCAAGATGGCGTCACCGTTCACTGCAAAACAATGGATTTCCTGCGTTTGCCGGTTTTGGCGGGCTTTGCAAAATGGCTGCAGTGTGCTTCTGGAAGAAGAATTTTTAACAATAGCTGTTTGGTGGCTGTTTGCTGACTTGATTTATTCAGTGATGTAGCATTGTGAGTATGAGGTGTTTTAAATTAACACAGGCTTGCTGTTTAA